>NW_005843522.1:104553-105470 GCF_000455745.1 Alligator sinensis
GCAAATGGCAGCCACGGGCTGGAGCCCGGCTGTTCTGTACTCTGCCCTGCACACGGGGAACACCTTTAGGCTGCCCTTCTGCCACTCCAACATTATCAACCAGTTCTTCTGTGAAATCCCCCAGCTCCTTAGGATTTCTGGCTCAGAGGTGTTATAATAATTCAGATTATTATCTTTAATGCATGTTTAGGTCTTGGTTGCATTGTGTTTATATTTGTGTCTTATATTCAGATATTCAGTACTATACTGAGAATCCCTTCTGAGCAGGGCCGGCATAAAGCAGTTTCCACCTGTCTTCCCCACCTCATTGTTTTCTTCTTGCTGGGTAGCACTGGTGTGAGTGCCTATGTGAAGCCCACATCTGGGTCCTCATCAGCTCTGGACCTCATGCTCTCTGTTCTCTATTCTGTGATCCCACCAATGATGAATCCGGTCATCTATAGCATGAGAAACAAGGACATCAAAGCAGCATTGTGGAAACTGATTAGATGGAAATGGTTTATTGTGATGAAGATGTTGGTTATTCTCCAATGACTGTGGTTTCAGTGAACATTTTTATTGAAACAATCATTTGTGCTATGAAAACAGATTAATAGAACCAATGTCCGTTCTGTTTCTTTAGGTTTACACCATTTCAAATAACTTCTGTGTCTAATTTTAAGATTGTATCTCCTTCATTTAGTTAGTCTCTGATACCACTCTGCCCTAGTTAATGTTTTTGGTTCTGTTAAACTTTATCTTTGATGCTGATGTTGTCATTTGTTACTTCACTATTGCCACAGCTCGTACATACCTTCATTATCTCTAACAATCCCTACTGGAGAAGATTATTGGATCTTTCTCCATTCTGGGTTAGAAAGTTTTGTTGGAGTTTGATTATGTGGGGTGTGGAACGAGTGTATGAGACTGTTTGAAAG
>NW_005843523.1:0-834 GCF_000455745.1 Alligator sinensis
TGGATGTGGTGTGTGGCTTACTGCTCAGATCCCACTTGACGGACGTAGCATTTTTTACTTGGTGGTCAGAGGCCTTTGGTTTCACTTGTTCAGAGGATTTGCAGTGCTCACTTCTCATTTGCTTCTTTCTGCTGGAAATATTACTTTAACTAGATGCCCTGTTTTAAACCCTGCCTCCCTGGTGCCTACTCCTTCAGATGGTAAACCCCACATTTGTACTGCTGTTACTGCCCACCTAACAATGCCCCGCACTGATCTAAAGGACACCCCCTTGCAAAACCCAAATCTAGTATTTTATGTTGATGGATCATGTCAAAGAAACTCAAAAGGTTCTCTTGTTGCAGGATATGCAGTATGTTCCCAATACGATGTTATAGAAAGCCATCACTTGCCCAATGTGTATTCAGCTCAAGTTGCTGGGCTTGTGGCCCTTACCAGGGCTTGCACCCTAGCCTCTGGTCCCTCTGTTAATATTCACACTGATTCTCACTATGCCTTTGGTATTGTACATGATTATGGTCAACTTTGGAAGCAAAGAGGCTTCCTTACGCCAAAAGGTGCCAAAATTAGTAATGGTCCATATGTAAATGCCTTGTTAAATGCTTTACAGTTACCTTCTGCTGTTACTATTATTAAATGCCAAGCTCACCAGAACCCTTATGATGATGTTACGTGTGGAAATGCTCTGGCAGACTCCGCTGCCAAAGCTGCAGCTATTTCCACTCCTCAGGCTACACCTGTGTTTTTGTCTATCTCAACTAACCAGTCTCCATTGGCAAGTCTTCAAGACGTTGCCCTCCTCCAAGATCAGGCTCCAGAACCAGAAAAATATAC
>NW_005843523.1:1338-5888 GCF_000455745.1 Alligator sinensis
TAGAGGAACTCATTTTACTGGGCAGATAATGAAAGAAGTCTGCAAAGTCCTGCAAATCCAGCAGAACTTTCATTGCCTGTACCATCCACAGGCCTTGGGCCAACTGGAACCCCAAAATAGCATTTTAAAAAATAAAATGGCCAAAATTTGTGCTGAGACTCACCTGAAATGGCCAGGTGCACTTCCTATAGCCCTTATGAGTATGAGATCTACTGTTAACCGAAAGACTGGACTCAGCCCACATAAAATCCTGATGGGAAGACCCATGAGGCTCCCTGCCTCACCACCTGTTGCCTCCCACTTTTGCGATATGCATTTACTTGATGATACTATTCTAGACTACTGTATGGCACTAATGAAGTGTGTCAAGGCTTTTCATTCACAGGTACAAGCAACTCTCCCCAAGGAACCAGATGAGCCATGCCAGTCCATCCTGCCTGGTGACTGGGTTCATGTAAAAGTCCATCAACAGAAGTCATTGCTGGAACCTGGCTGGAAAGGCCCATTGCAGGTGCTCCTGACAACCAACACTGCAATAAAGGTCAAGGACTCCAACCGTGGATCCATGCTTCACACACTAAGAAAACATCAGCCCCGTTAGACTTAGAGTCTCCTCCATATCAACCTTGTAATCAGCCTCCACAGACTGGTAGTGAGCCTAGCGCCTGCCAACAGGAGAGCTCAAGACCAGTAGTGAGCCAAGCGCCTACTGGCGAAGAGGATTTGCCACTACAGAGCGAAGAGGATTTACCACTACAGAACGAAGAAAATGTACCCCAACGACTATGCCCTTCGGGGAAGGAAAAAGACCTCTACCTAGTTCCTGGTTCCTGCGGTGGGGTTGGTTAGTCGTGACTTGGGTACTTCTCAGTCTTTCCTTTTGTATCACCGTATATGAACTTAAAGACTCAGCAGCTAAAAGAAACTTTGTAAATCAGACTAGACTTCAAAATAGGTCAAAAAGACCACTCCCACACTGGCATGATCACCAAAACACTTTTCTTCAACTGTCTTATCAATATGCAAAGGATTTAAATGTTTCTAAATGTTGGGTATGTCCCCACTTGCTTCCTAGTACAATGAACAGGGGTGCCTATAATTGCTTTATCCCTTAATTGGACCGACTTTTGTGATATGTATGTTAAAATAGCAAAAAGGTAAAAAGAAAGAAAAATTAAAAGTTAAAAGGCTCATGGCTATAAATATCTAATATGTTGGGCCAAAAAGGTCCAAAAGTGGGGGATGTGGAAATAAGTTTAACCAGGCCTCTTACTTGACTAAGAGAGAGAAAGAGAGAGAAAAAGATGCTGATGCTGATGCTATGTGTTTCAAAATGTTCTAAGATAAGGAAAAACCTTCATGCCTTGTTTTGTCTGTGTGCAGATGTTAACCTCCTCCTTTCCCCCGAACCAGAAGGTGATAACTGTTCCCAAAACACAGTGGTTTTTTTCTGAATAAATAAACTGCTTACGTGTGACAAACGAATAATCCCTGGAAAACTGATAATGCAAAAGGTGGGTGGGTCCTGTTACTTCTCACTGCTTTTTGGAGACTGAAGGGTGACATGGTCTTACATACTAGATGCACTCAGGGGTTTTCAGGACATGAACCGGGTGGCACTTGTATAGCTTTAAATAAACCTAGATGGCTCTGCCAATTCTGATACAACCACAACGCAAAGTTTGATTTCTTCCACAGAAGGCACCTCAGGAAGTCACATCTAGTTCAGCTCCCTGCTCAAAGCAGAACCAGCCCCACCTACATCATCCCAACCAGGGCTTTGCCTAGTCACGTCTTGAAAACCTCCAAAGATGGAGGTTGCACCACCTCTCTGGGGAGCCTGTTCCAGTGGTTTACTAGCCTCTTAGTGAGAAAATTCTTCCTAATTTCTAACTTAACCTTCCCTTGCTGCAACTTGAAATTCAGAGCAGCAAGAAGGTCCAGTGTGTAAGAGGCCAGGCGAGAACCCTTAGCACAGCTTACCGAGGCTGGAGGGGGATGCTTCCTTACAGGAAATGTCTATCTAAATTAGAAACAAACCCAAAGCATGAACGGAAGCAGAACCTCAGCCGTCGGCTGCAAACGAGGTGAAGCAGTAATTTCACAGCCTGCGTTATGCAGGGCTTCAGTCTAGATGGTGATGGAGGTCGTGTCTATTCTCCAGGAAATCTGGGAATGTCTTATACACACCAGTTCCCCCGGGTGGGCTGAGTGATGTGTGGGCACACGCGTGTGCTGCCTTCTGAGGGCCTGACTCGTTCCAGCAGTGTGGACAGGAACTACAATTGCAGACTGTGCCAGGGGACACTGATCGTGTGATTCTCCCTGGAGATGTTTCTTCTTCCAGGAAAACTTCCCAAGTCCTCTCCACAGGGATCCTGTGTCCTCTACGCTCTCCTCCTGCTGCTGAGTGTCCTCCTTACAGCTTCTCTTGGTGGAGTCTGCCTCCCTTCTCTCCCCCACTGCTCACCTCTTTCGTCCATGGAAAGTGATTTTTTCCCTCAGGTCCAGATCCGTTTTGTCCTCTGCCTCAGTTTCCCTCCCTCCAGCCCTTCTCTGGCTCTCAGCTCTGCCCCGTGCGGAGCTGACTCGGGCTCCCGGTCCCATCGCCAGTGTGCCCCCTCCACAGTTGAAAGAAAAGGCCAAACAAAAATATTTGGAGCTTCCTCCACCACCATAGCCAAGGACAGGGGGAGCACGGCGGGGGACAGAGACTTGGTTTCTGTCGTGTTTCCTGCACGGAGACTCAGGGCACGGAGAAGAGGGCGCCCGGCCCCGCGCTGCCCTGGCACCGCACCAAGGACCAGCTCACGCTGCCCAAGGCCAACCTGCAAGTCCTGCAGCCATGGGAGCCTCAGGGAGCACGCAGCACCCGCCCTGCACCAAGCACACCGCTGCAGCCAGCGCCGCTCACATGCACCCGCGTCTCCCCGACTCGTGCGCGTTTGGGCCGAATCCTGGGGCCGACCGCACTCCCGACACAAAGGCACGTCTGCCCTGGCTGGCCCACACCATTCACGCCTGACAGAGCCCATGCCAATGGATCTGGGAGAGACCCTGGAAATCTTCATGCTCCCGTCACAGCTGTTCCCAGACGGGCATGCGGGCGTGCAACCGCGGGTGTGAAGTGCAGCAGAACAGATGGTAGCCTGGAGTGGGGAGGTGAAGCAGGTGGTGTTTGGACGGTGGGCTGGAAGAGCTGGGCATTGAGTCTGGAGAGGAGAAAACTGATCATAGTCTGCAGATCCCAGCAGGACGATACAGAGAAGCTGGAGATGGGCTGTTCTCCGTGGGCAGAGGGGACCGGACGGGAGCAATGGTCCCGAGCTGCAGCAGGGCAAGCGGAGGCTGGAGCGGAGCAGGAACGCTGTGACTCCGACTGGGGCCGAGCATGGGAACAGCCCTCGAGAGACGTGGGGAGGATCCATCCCTGGCAGGTTCCACAAGCAGGTTGCACAGTCGTGGCTGGGATGGTGTAGTGAGGGCTGGTCCTGCCTGGAGTTGGGGCTGAACGATACGACTGTGTGAGGGCCCTTCCAGCCTGACTTTAAATAGTCCTCTGACCCTGAACACCTGGGCAGTCTCACAGTCCCCAATAACCAGCACTTGCACATGCAGGAGACAGAGCACCAGGAGGAGATGATGATCCAGTCTGGTCTCTAGCACAGCAGGGCCAGGGAAGGCCAACTCGGCTTCCTGCATGGAGGCCAGGGCTACATGGAAGGGACATCAAGACACTGCCCTGCCCCGGGGTGGAGAACATCCATCTGCAGCACCTAGCACCTGCCCCAGTGCACAAGTCCAGCTCTGCCCATGCTGCTGCCTCGGCCGTGTCCTGCCCCGGGGTCAGTCCTGTTTTCAGGCACCCTATGCCCTTGCCTGACTCAGACTCCCTGACCTCTGGGGCTCCATCTGGGGCTGCAGCAAGAGGGGAGCCCACCATCCCCACACTGGGTGTCCAGCCCAGGGACCCTCAGCATTGGGGCTGTCTGTCCCACGGCCTTGTTGGCAGAGCTGCGACCTCTTGTTCAACGAGACGTGGGGTGCCACAGCGTGACAGGTTGTGGTTTGTGAGGCTTTCTGGATTTCTTGCCTGGGCGTGGAAGCTGGAAGGGGAAGCCCCTGTGACTACCACGTCTGAGGGGAACATTCAGCCTTGCAGACCCCGACCACAGCAGGTTCTTCCCACCGCTATATGAAGTGGCCTTGGACAAATTGCCTGGCCCGGGGTGGAGAACATCCATCCGCAGCACCTAGCACCGGCCCCATTGCACAAGTCCAGCTCTGCCCATGAGGCTACCTCAGCCGTGTCCTGCCCCGGGTCCGTCCTGTTTTCTGTGCCCTTCCCCGGTTCAGACTCCCTGCCCTCCGGGGCTAAAGCTATGCAGGGCTGTAGCAAGTGGGGAGCCCGCCGTTCCCACACTGCGGGCATCCAGCCAGGGACCGTCAGCATCGGGTATGTCTGACCCACGGCCTGGACTGCCCTCTCTCCCTTTCCCACGGCCTCTCCCCTCCAGGCTCAGCCTGGCCTTCCTCTCCTGGGGCCGGGC
>NW_005843523.1:6061-13806 GCF_000455745.1 Alligator sinensis
TTTCACTTGTTCAGAGGATTTGCAGTGCTCACTTCTCATTTACAGTGCTCAGTCCCTACATTTCTCTGAGTGAGGGATACTGTCACCAAGCATTTGGGAGGAGACAGCGGCTGGGTTCTCCATGCACGATGAAAGCAGCAGCAGATCAGTCTGTGTACCCCCTCTCCAATTGAAGGGATCAGAGCAGGTGCACAAGCGCTGTGGGAGGTGTAGGGACCGTTCTCCCCCTATAAAGCAGAGCCAGATCACTAGTGGGGACTTAACCATATACCTTTTAATGAGAGAACTGTGCTGGGAACATAACCAGTATAAACCAGGGGGTACTGGGAACACTCCAACACCCTGAGGGGGCAGGATTCAATAAAGGTTAGGCACTCACAATCACAGACATATTCACCCAGTCGACAAAAGACAGGGTTAACAAAATATAAAACACAAGCAGCACAACAAACAATACTGGTGGGTGAAATATAAAAGGCTCAAAATGCAAAACATCAAATAAGAAGGAATATAGGACTGAGGTACCTGGAGTGGGGGGATGAGGGAAAACACAATGACCCCTTTCCACTGCAACAAGAACTTCTCCCTGTCATTTCACTCACCCTAGCTGGGACTTGAACTCAAACCACCCAGGGGTAGGCAGAAACGCCACCACACAGCCACCCACACTGGACCTGCTCCTGACTGCTAAGGGTCTTGATCTTCCCGAAGCCCCAGCCTCATGTCACGCTTCTAGGCTTCTTATTGGAGGAGCTGAAGCAGAGCTGGGAACCTCTCAGGTCACTGCTCAGATCCTTGCTGGAGCTGGGGAACCTCTCCTGCTGGCTGCAGCCTCTCATGGGTGATCCTGGAGCCCAGCGCGAGCCTCTCCTGCCCCCCGCATGCCACGCTGCTGAGGGTCCAACTGCTGCCTGCAGGTCCTGCTTTTTCAGGCTCTTCTGGGGCAACTGCTTCCGTCCCGCTGGCCCAGCTCTTGCCAGCTCTTTGAATCTCCTTCCTTGTGGTCCCTCGCTGGTCTCCCCTGAGTCAGCTGCACTGCCCCTTTTATTCCCCACCAGGTGACCCAAGGGGCCAATGAGGGGATATGGAGGGTGAGTCTCTGGGGCCTGATTGGTGAGGAAAGGGAATCCCAACCCCTCCAATCATCTTTTACCCTTTCAAAACCCCTGGGCTAAATCACTACCAGCTAGCCCGTCACTTCCTCCCCCGCGGAACCCTTCACCGTCCCCGGTGAAGCGCAGGCCTCAGCCTGGGGGACTACTGGACCCACGGGGCAGCGATGGGGACCTTCCCCGGCACCCCCGGGGCGTCGTAGGTGAAGTGGAGGACTGGCTGAAGCTCCCACCTTGGCCGGGGGGTGCGGTCTGGGGCAGGACTCCCCGAGGGCCCCAGCACTTCGGGTTCCCTCTCACTCGAGGAGTCTGCCCCACTGGCAGGGAAAGGCGAGGGGATGTATTCTCCTTCGGTCTGGCCAGACGGGGCCCCATGAGCAGCAGTCCCTGTCCCTCCTTCGCCCTGAGGAGTGGCAGGTCCTCACCTCGGGTGAAAGTCAGTAGGGTACCACCAGTCAGAGTCCGAGTCCTCCGTGGGAGCTGCAGGTACAACTGCCGGCTGGGTGGCGAGAGGCCTCCTTCTATGGGGAGACCTAGGCCCCTCTTCTCGCGGCTCTCTCTCAGGCGGAGGGGGCCCCACCAATTCGCCAATAGGCAGCAAGAGGTTCCAGTGGACCACGCGACTTCAACCCGGTCCAGACTCAGGGGAGAACTCGTATACTGGGGGGTCTCCCAGTTGTCGCACCACTTTATAGGGTTCAGCCCACCACCAATTAGCAATTCTGTGTCTCCCAGTTGGCCTCAAGTTTCGCAGCAGCACCTGGTCCCCTTCTTGTAACCCTTGCTCATGAACTAAAGCATCATAAAGCCACTTATGGCGTTGCTGGTTTCTTCCAGCAGTTTTGGCTGCCAGTCGCTACGCACGATGGAGACGGTCCTGAAGCTGTTGTGCATATTGACCATGAGTCAAATGTTGTTGGTAGACTCGTTCTACCCCAAAGCACAAATCTGTGGGTAACGGGCTCCCTCCCGAACATGAGTAAATATGGACTGACTCCCATTGCATCATTCCTAGTGGAGTTGTAGGCATGCACCAGGTATGCGATACGCTGGCTCCATGCGGCCTTCTGTTCCTGCTGGAGGGTACCCAGCATGCTCAAGAGAGTGCAATTGAAGCGCTCAGGTTGGGGATTCCCTTGGGGGTGGTAGGGTGTATTCCTCGATTTCTTTATGCCAGCCACTGTCAGTACTTCACGCAACAACCGGCTTTCAAAATCTCGCCCTTGATCGGAGTGGATTCTTGCAGGCAGCCCAAACACGGAGAAGTACTTTTCCCACAGCACTTTGGCAACTGTTCTTGCATCTGTCACAACCAGCACATTCCCCTTTCCGTGCCTGTCCCCTTCTATGACTAGGAAATCCATGCACACGAGCTTTGTGGGTTTTGAGCTCTGGATGGTGTGTAGATAGGCAGTTCGAACGGGCAGGGCAGGGTCTTCCTCCACACACACCGATCACAGTTTGAGCATTTAGTCCTTACATCTTCAGCCATTTGGGGCCAAAAGAACCACTAATGGGCTAGCACCAGAGTGCTCTCCACCCCCATGTGCCCAAAGTCATCATGCAAGGCCCGTAATGCAAGGGCCTTATTCTTCTGAGGGAGGACCAGCTGCCAATATTTCCATCCTTCTGGGTCCTGCACCTCCCGATGTAGCACTCCATCAAACAAGTGAAGCCTTTCCCATTCCCTCAATAGGAGGTGGGCTGCTGGGGTAGCATTATTAAGGGCTGTGGGGAGGGTATTCCCTGGTCTCTGGGCACGCAGCACCTCTCACACATCCGGGTCCTATTCTTGCGCTGTCTGCCATTCTGTGGCCATGACCTGGGGCAATGAAGAGGGAGTCAGTGTGGTGTACTGAACCCAGGCCCGTGGGATCCCCTCAGGGGGCAACCCCAACACCTCAGCCATGCAAACAGTACTTTCCCTCATTCCCACAGGGTGTTGTAGCTGCAGGTCACAAATGGCCTTCACTGTCTCGGGGCTCCAAACAATCCTGGGTTTGCTGGGGGTTTGTCGAGACAGGGCATCAGCATCCAGGTTCTTTCATCCTGCAGGCTGAAGGTGTAGTCAGCTAGAGCCGCGATCCAACATTGGCCAGGCGCATCCAACTTAGCACTGGTGAGCACATAGGTAAGGGGCTTATTGTCTGTCCAAACCTGGAAGGTGGTTCCATATAGATAGTCCCAGAATTTCTCAGTGACGGCCCACTTGATGGCCAGGAATGCAAGTTTATGTACCAGGTAGCGCGTCTCACTGGGTGACAATCCCCTGCTGGCAAAAGCCACTAGTCACCGGTGTCCATCATGTTCCTGGAACAGTACAGCCCCCAGTCCTCACAGGTTAGCATCCATGTGCAAAATAAAAGGGTGGTTGGGGTCAGCATATGCCAGCACAGGCGCCTGAGTCAACCGCCCGATCACCTCCTGGAAGGCATCTTCACACTGTGAGTCCCACCGCAGACCAAAAGGCTCTGTGGGGCTTCATGTTGCAGGAAGCCCATTTAAGCCATTGTCTCGCCCCTTCTTGTGGGGTGACCTTCCCACCTGGTGTCCACGAGTCAGGGCTTTTAAAAGTCCAGTTATTGTAGCATGGTCTTTAATGAATGGCCGATAGAAACCCACAAATCCCAAGAACCTTTTCAATTCCCTAAAGTTCTTAGGTCAAAGCCAGGTGGTCACAGCACTTACTTTCTCCAGATCAGTGCTGACCCCTTCCCGTGATACAATATGTCCTACGTACTTCACGGAGGCCTGGCAGAACTTACATTTATCAATGGCCAACTTAAGTCCAGCGGTCTCCAGCCGATCGAGTACCCGGAGCAGCCGTTCTTCGTGTTCCTCCAGGGGCTTTCCAAAAACAATAATATCATCTAAATAAACCAGTACTTGGGTCATATGCATATCCCCAACCACCTTCTCCGTTAGTCACTTGAAGGTGGTGGGAGCCCCAGATATCCCGAGAATCCCAAGGGGCAAATAAATGCAGTCTTCTCTTTGTCCTCTTCCCGCAGAGGTATCTGGTAGTAGCTGCTGTGGAGGTCTAGTACCAAAAACCATTTGCTCGCTACTAAACAGTCCAAAGCTTCCCACACCTGTGGAACAGTGTATTGATCAGTGATGGTCCGGGAGTTCAAAGTCCAGTAATCAATACACATACGGAGCTGGCCGTTCTTCCGCACAATCACAGTGGGAGAGGCATAAGGACTCTTAGATTCCGTGATGACGCAGCGATCCATGAGCTCCTGTAGATGATGTCTTACTCCCCCCATCTCAGCGAGGGGAATGCACCGAGACCTTTTGTGAAAGGGTCGTGGGTTGCTCAGATGACTGTGATGCTCCACCCCCTTAGCCTCCCCCACATTCCAGTCATGCAGGGAGAAAACACAGGCTCAAGCCCCGAGTTTGTCCCTGAGCTGAGCTTTACAGGCTTCAGGCACCAGGGAGTTCCTGAAAAAGAACCTTGAAGGGTCAATTGGAGGGAGGTTTGCCTCCTGCTCAGGGCTCACCACTTCAGCTTCCTTTATCAAGACCACCTTCTGTCCCAGGTGGACCACAATATCTTTCAAGGTTGGGTTAACCACTATCATTGTAACTGGGTCTTGGTTGAGCCTTTTTGTCTCAATCATGCCATCAGGGACCCTCAGCAAACCGGGTCTCTCTCTCCCAGTGGGGGTCTCCACCACCAGCAGCTTATTCTTTTCATCCCTCTCAATCCAATTGCATACAGTAGGCAAAGCCCATTGGCTCTGTGCAGGGATTCGCTGGGGCTTTGCTCAAGAAAAGTGCAGGGTCCCCACAACCTCAGGGTGACCCCACATCTCTCTATGCTCCCATCGGTCATATGCCTCTGAGCACAAGGCATGCATCGTTAACCATTGTTGGTAACCTGGGCCAGCCTGTTGTTTACAGTAGTGAGCAAGAACCTGGAAAAGGCTGGAGTTGGTCCCTACAATGAGAGTGGCCATTTTATCCACCCCGGATGAAGGCATACTAGAGTGATGGTTGACACTTCTTCCTCCACCCCAGCTATTTCAGCAGGGAATTTTAGCCTCACGCTCACATAACCCCTGTAGGGATACTGTTCCTGGCTTAAGCCACAAAGACCCAGCCCTGTAAGGGGGAGCAAAGGCAAGTGTCTCAGATGTTCCTCATAGAAGGATTGAAATAGGATGGTAACCTGGGACCCACTGTCTAGAACGGCCCAGCACGGGTGACCATTCACAGTCACAGGGACCTCTGCACAGGGTCCCACTAGCCCCTTTGGCAGTGAATTTACTGAAGGTAATGTGCGGTAGTCTGTCTGGGTCCAGAATGGAGCTGACTCCATTGCTCTGCCCCTCCCCCATTTCCTGCTGCCCACCGCCCTTTTAACCTTTCAAATACCAAACCAGGGTTCTCCGGCTGGGTGCACTCCCAAGCTATGCAGCCCGGCTCCACGCAGCTATAGCAGAACCCTGGGGCCCTAGAGCAGGTATGGGGCTGGGGTCCTCCCGAGGCACGATGACAGGGTGAGGGCTGACCCCTGGGGAGGGGGGTTCAGGCAACAGCAGCTGCTAATGCTAGAGCCACAGGCTCCTCCTCCACTCCCAACAAGGTGTCCTGATGGGGAGCCACCGTTAGCACCCGACCCATGGGTCCTCTCCGGGGGAAACATCCTCTTGGACCCACACAGATTCATAGATTGTAGAGTTGGAAGGGACCACAATGGATCATCGTGTCTAACCCCCTGCCTCTGGCAGGAAAGAGGACCGAGGTGAGATGACCTCAGCCAGGTGACTATCTAGCCTCCTCTTGAAGACCTCCAAGCTAGGTGATAGCACCACCTCTCTAGGAAGCCCATTTCAGATCCTGGCCACCCTTACTGTGAAACATTTCTTCCTAATATCTAACCTAAATCCACCATCAACTAGTTTACACCCATTGTTCCTAGTCACTCCCTGGGGCACCTTAGTAAACAGCGCTTCCCCGGTCGGGCTAGAAGATCTATTAGGTCCCTTCCGACCCTGAAACTATGAAACTACAAGATCTCCACTCAGCTGTCTCCTGTGAAGGCTGAAGAGATTCAGCTCTCTCAACCTCCCCCCTAGGGTCTATCATGAAGACCATTAATCATGCGAGTGGCCCTCCTCTGGACCCTCTCGAGATTCCCTGCGTCCCTCTTGAAGTGTGGCACACAAAACTGGACACAGTACTCCAATTGCATCCTATTTCTCTCCTATTTCTCTCTGCCCATTGATCCAACCTGTCCAGGTCAGCCTGAATGTGCTCCCTGCCCTCCGGTGTACTAACTTTGCCCCATGACTTTGTATCATCAGTGAACTTGGAGAGGGTGCTCTCCATGCCCTCGTCCAAATTGTGGATGAAGATTTTGAATAATATCAGTCCGAGGACTGAACCCTGCAGGACCCCACTGCCCACCTCCCTCCAGGCCGAGAAGGAACCATCCACCACCATGCTCTGGGTGCGGTCCCTTAGCCAGTTGGCCACCCACCTGACCGTGTAGGCATCTAATCCACAGTCTGCTAGCTTCCCAATGAGGATAGGGTGCGAAACTGTGTCAAAGGCCTTCCTAAAGTCCAGGAAGATGACATCAGCCTCAGCTCCCACATCCAGGCAGTGTGTGACCTGGTCATAGAAGGCTACAAGGTTTGTCAGGCAGGATCTACCTGTGACAAACCTGTGCTGGTTTCCCCTCAACATCGTTTCCCCTGCTGGGCCTGCACAAACATGTCCTTTGATTATTTTCTCTAGCATTTTCCTAGGAATAGAGGTAAGACTGACTAGTCTAAAGTTACCCGGCTCATCCATTCTCCCTTCAGAGGCCATCCTTAATGGACTGGCCGATGCCAACATCTTAAGGGATAGCCAGCATGGGTTTGTTGCAGGTAGGGGATGAAGATTTTGAATAATATCGGTCTGAGGACTAAACCCCGCAGGACCCCACTGCCCACCTCCCTCCAGGCCGAGAAGGAATCATCCACCACCATGCTCTGGGTGCGATCCCTAAGCCAGTTGGCCACCCACCTGACCATGTGGGCATCCACTCCACAGTCGGCTAGCTTCCCAATGAGGATAGGGTGCGAAACTGTGTCAAAGGCCTTCCTAAAGTCCAGGATGATGACATCAGCCTCAGCTCCCACGTCCAGGCAGTGCGTGACCTGGTCATAGAAGGCTACAAGGTTTGTCAAGTAGGATCTACCTGTGACAAACCTGTGCTGGTTTCCCCTCAGCATCGTTTCCCCTGCTGGGCCTGCACAAACATGTCCTTTGATTATTTTCTCTAGCATTTTCCCAGGAATAGAGGTAAGACTGACTAGTCTAAAGTTACCCGGCTCATCCATTCTCCCTTCAGAGGCCATCCTTAATGGACTGGCCGATGCCAACATCTTAAGGGATAGCCAGCATGGGTTTGTTGTGAGTAGGTCTTGCTTGACCAATCTCATTTCCTTCTACGACCAGGTGACCTATCACCTGGACAAGGGAGAAGAGATTGATGTCATATATCTTGACTTCAAAAAAGCCTTCGATCTGGTGCCCCATGATCGCCTCTTGGAGAAACTGGCCAATTGTCGCCTTGGGTCCTCCATGATCCACTGGCTGGAAAATTGGCTCCGTGGTTGGACCCAGAGGGTA
>NW_005843523.1:14066-20336 GCF_000455745.1 Alligator sinensis
TCTCCCCTTGTACTCGGCCTTGGTGAGGCCGCAGCTGGAGTACTGCATTGTTTTGGGCTCCACAATTCAAAAAGGATGTGGAGAAGCTTGAGAGAGTCCAGAGAAGAGCCACGCGCATGATCAGAGGTCAGGGAAGCAGACCCTACGAGGGCCGGCTGAGAGCCCTGGGGCTCTTTAGCCCGGAAAAGCGCAGGCTCGGGGGTGATCTGGTGGCCACCTACAAGTTTATCAGGGGTGACCACCAGTATCTGGGGGAAAGTTTGTTCACCAGAGCGCCCCTAGGGATGACGACTAGGTCGAATGGTCATAAACACTACAAGACCGTTTCAGGCTGGACACAAGGAAGAATTTCTTTACTGTCCAAGCCCCCAAGGTCTGGAACAGCCTGCCACCGGAGGTGGCTCAAGCTCCTACATTGAACACCTTCAAGAGCAAACTGGATGCTTATCTTGCTGGGATCCTATGACCCCAGATGACTTCCTGCCCTTTGGGCAGGGGGCTGGACTTGATGATCTTCCGAGGTCCCTTCCAGCTCTAATGTCTATGAAATCTTTCTTGAAAATGGGCACCTCATTGGCCCTTCTCCAGTCCTCAGGGACCTGGCCGGAGCACCATGAGTGCTCGAACAGCTGTGCCAGTGGCTCAGCTATGACACTGGCCAATTCTTTCAGCAGCTATGGATGGAGGTCATCCGGGCCTGATGACTTGTACCCATCCAACTCCTCCAGGAGCTCCTTCACTATTTCAGAACTAACCGTAGGCAGACTGGTGCCATGTGGACATCCATCAATGATCGAGGTGGGGGAATAGGCTTGGCCGGTACATAGAAATTCTGAAGCGAAGAACTCATTGAAGAGCTCTGCTTTTTTCCCCGCGTCAACCACCAACTGTCCTGATTTGTCCTGCAGGGGCCCTGTGTTGCTCTGAGCTTTCCTTTTGCCCGCTATATACCTGAAGGACTTTTTATTGTCCTTTATTGTTGAAGCCAGCCTGAGCTCAAGCTCTTTCTTGGCCTGTCTAACTGATTCCCTGCAGTATCACTCCAGGGAGAAACATTCCTCCTTGGTGGCTGCTCCCTGCTTCCATTGCCTATACATCTCTTTCTTTGCCCCTAGACTCTCCTGGAGTTTCCTGTTCAGCCAAGGGAGCTTTTTTGCCCCCTTACCTCCCTTCCTATATAATGGGATAGACTCCTTTTGAGCCCATGGATCACTTCCTTGAGATACCTCCAACCCTCCTGGACCCCCATTTGCTCTATGTTCTTGAGTTGCATCCCCTCACTAACTAGCCTTCTAAGCTGCCTAAGTTGGCCCTTCTGAAGTCCAACACTTTAGTGCCACTAGTTACTTTACCCACCCTTTGCTGGACAGTGAACTTGACTAAGTGATGGTCACTATCTCCCAGGCTACCATGAACTCGAATGGTCCCCACGAGATCATCCCCTGTTGCTAAGACCAGGTCAAGCAAGGTGCTACCTCTGGTGGGACTAGACACCACCTGGGTTAGGTGGAGGTCCTGCACACAGTGTAAGAACCTCCATGAGTGGCTTGTTTTGGCTGTCTGCTCCTCCCAGCAGATATCTGGGTAGTTTCTCTGAGTTTGGATATCTCTTCCTCTTCACAAATCTCACGGAGGAGGTGACTGAAGTCAGGTGGGCTGCTCATGCTCCCTGCTAAGTTGAGGTTCTGAAGTAACTCCAAGCTATACCATACCCCAATATAGATTCATAGATGTTAGGGTCGGAAGGGAACTCAATAGATCATCGAGTCCGACCCCCTGCATAAGCAGGAAAGAGTTCTGGGTCTAGATGATCCCATCTAGATGCTTATCTAACCTCCTCTTGAAGACCCCCAGGGTAGGGGAGAGCACCACCTCCCTTGGGAGCCCGTTCCAGACCTTGGCCACTCGAACTGTGAAGAAGTTCTTCCTAATGTCCAATCTAAATCTGCTCTCTGCTAGCTTGTGGCCATTGTTTCTTGTAACCCCCGGGGGCGCCTTGGTGAATAAATACTCACCAATTCCCTTCTGTGCCCCCGTGATGAACTTATAGGCAGCCGCAAGGTCACCTCAAAACCTTCTCTCGCGGAGGCTGAAAAGGTCCAGGTGCCCCAGTCTCTCCTCGTAGGGCTTGGTCTGCAAGCCCTTAACCATACGAGTGGCCCTTCTCTGGACCCTCTCCAGGTTATCCGCATCCCTCTTGAAGTGCGGCGCCCAGAATTGCACGCAGTACTCCAACTGCGGTCTGACCAGCGCCCGATAGAGGGGAAGTATCACCTCCTTGGATCTATTCATCATGCATCTGCTGATGCACGATAAAGTGTCATTGGCTTTTCTGATGGCTTCGTCACACTGCCGACTCATGTTCATCTTGGAGTCCACTAGGACTCCAAGATCCCTTTCCACTTCCATGCCACCCAGCAGGTCATTCCCTAGGCTGTAGGTGTGCTGGACATTTTTCCTCCCTAGGTGCAGCACTTTGCATTTCTCCTTGTTGAACTGCATTCTGTTGTTTTCTGCCCACTGGTCTAACCTGTCTAGGTCTTGCATCTGATGGATGCAATCAGGTGATATAATTTAAATAAAATTTACTGTCTGTACAAAGGCAGTAGACCTTAGCTCCTGAGAGGAAAAAAATCACTTTACTATTTTTATGAACATTTCAAACATACTTCAAAAGTAAATTATAACTGGGTTAGCTAAAAAGGCTGTAGAGCAGGATGATTCTTCTAGTTGTTGCTCAAATGCTACATACTTTTTTTACAGACTTTCCTGAAGGAACGCTTTGACAATGAAGAAATTAAACCAGATTTATGGATGTCCTTGGAAGGTGGAAATGCTTGTACTGAATGTGGAATTCTAGCAGAGGATACAGCTCTGTATTTTGGAGGCACTACAGTAAGACAAGCTGTCACACAAGACCTGGATCTGAGGGGTGCCAAGTATGTCATGTTACCAGCTAGAATTTGACATAGCTGATGTGTTCTAACAGAGGGCTTCATTAATAATAATAATAATAGAGATCAGATTGGTAACAAACATATAAATAAACAGTAACAGATAAGGCAGCTTATGGGAATGATGATACTGAACTTTTCACTTCTAAGCGACAGTTCAGAGTCATCTCTGGTAGACAATGACAAATGGTTCTTATTTTTACCATCAACTGGAATTTTTTCACTGACATTTGTGAAATGAGTCATTATTTATTTTTGCGGAGTATCTTGCTGCTTTGTAGGTATATGATAAGAAAAGGTCCTTACTCAAAAGAGTTTAGAACTTATAGACAAAGTTTAAGAGCAGTGCAGTGCTGGTGACAACTGTGTTACAACCTCAACTTCACAACTGACACCAGCCGGTACTCTGGCTGCCAGTCTCAGCAAAGAGGTGAAGAACTAAGTGGGCATGAGGGAAAAAATGTGTATGTGCCTGTGCTGTGCCCATTCTATATATTGACAGTATTTGAGAGGGTCACAGCAGCACATCTCACAAACACCCAAAAGGTTTTCAAAAAATAAGTAAACAAAAGTATTTACTTAAAAAATGCCAATTGTGTTTATTTATGTTCGGCTATAGGAGAATTGGATTTAACCAAGTATCATGTGAGTTCTGGGTAGGGCATGCACTACATTGAAGAAACAGCTATTAAAAAAACCCCTAGAGACTTCTTCCTTAGCATGAGAGTGGTGTAGACAGGAGCTAATTTGAGTATATCATACAGATTTTTCTAAGTGAAGCTGAAGCATTAACATTTAAAAAATGGCCAAGGGAATTTCCTCTTACGGCCTCTCTTCACTGAAGGCCATGGGGAAAGAAAAGCATGAGATTTGCCAGACTGTTAAAGGAACAAGTCTCTGTGGTAATTTGTAACAAAATGCCATGTCCTGCCAACATTTACAGACGTGAATGGCTTTTCTCGGGTAAGTAACTCCACTGTAGTACACCCCCCCCAACTCCCTGTGGGTTGGTCAAAAGCAACCTGAAGGACCTGCATGCATTGCTAGGTGGTGATAACAGGGTTCCAGAGTTTGGCAGTCCTCACAACCCCTAAGGCAGGCTCCCTCAGGACCTCCAGCAGATGCGTCGTTTATCCTCAACAGGTATTTGCCAAGTCAGTAAAATCTCTTGAATATGGGAAAGCCAAGAATTGAATCCTTCCTCCCCTGCAGGGACTGGAAGGGTTCCTGAGAAACTCTGGAGTCTCTTATAGGCCACCTGGTCCCTGGAGGAATGTCACCTCCTGCAGAATCTGCTGGAAAGCCCTCACCCATTCTGGGGTAGCCTCAGTACCAGCAGGTTGTCCCACGCCCCTCTGCACCGTCCCATCACTCCCGGAGGGTATGCCAGACTGTTTGCATTGGACATGTCTCCTGGTGGCTCTCTCTCTCTCTCTCTACAGGCATACACAGCACTTGAATAATATTCTAGCACCCTGTCCCAGGGGAGCTGGGGTTACAGGAAGGCTCCAGGCAAAAGGATAGCCTCACTTACCTTCTGCAGAGCCTGAAGAGCAGGAGGAGATGCACATGACGAAACTGCCATCACAGCTGATCAGCTGCACATATATTCAGCTGTGGCCGAGCAGCATGAGCGGGAGACACCGCCCAGTGGAAATAAAAAGCTGCCGCGAGGATGCGGCGAGGTGGCAGACGAGCAGAGGCTCGGGGAGAGAGCCCTTACCCGGAGGGGCTCAGCTGCCGTCTCAGGCAGTGAGGAAAGTTGGGGGGCGGACTCAGGAGAGGCTCCGACAGTAGAGCCGACAGGGTCGGCAGCGACACCAACAACTGAGTCGGCAGGAAAGCCGGCAGTAACGCCAGCAGCGAGGCCGGCAACAGAGCTGATGGAGCCGGCAGTGCCGCTATCAGTAGAGGCGGCAGCAAAGCCGGGAGCGACACCAGCGGAGGAGCCGGCGGAGACGTCTGCAGCAGGGATCACTGCAAAGTTGAGAGAGAGGTCGGTAGCAACGCCGGCAGAGGCTACAGCAGCAGCACCTGCAGCAGAACCGGCAGCGGCACTGGTGAAGGAGCCGGTTACAGACACGGAGAAAGCAGCGTCAGAGCACGCCGGTGCGGGGAGCAAAGAGTGAGCCAGCATTAAAGCCATGGAGAGGAGGTAATGGGCGTGGCCAACGGGGTCCCATCAGGCTTTGCCAGAGGACAGCCAAAGACCCAAGGAGGTACTGAGCAAGTGACGGACATGGCCCACTATAGCCCTAGGATAAAAGGCTGGGACTCAATACCCAAGTAGGGCGAGCCACCAGGGCTGTGGAATCCGGGCACAGGGGAATCCAAGAGATCCATAGACCAGAGGCACCCTTCATGGCCTCCTGGCCCAGTAGCTTAGTACTTCAGCTATTATGGTGGTGGGATTGGCACGTCAAGTCACAGGGTGATTAGTATAGGGCTCTAGGGATTTGGATCGGAGGGACCAGGTCCAAGGACTTCGAGGTCCATACGTCAAGGCCCGAAGACTCTGGCACGTAGCTGGCAAGCCATGGGAAGAGGTTGGGTAAAACTAAGAACACCTAAGAGGCCCGAAGACCGGCAACCCAAGGTGGCGAGTGGCCAGGGTGTAGGGGAGGTCAGAGCCCTGTGAGTGCCCGCTGGGAGGTGTTGCAACCCTGGAGACTGCCTCGAAGGGGAGCCCCTCCACTAAGGTAACATTCACAGTCGTGGCAGAAGAGTCAAGGGGATCCCCTGACGTCAGCTGGGGTAGTCTTTGGGGTCCACCCACAAGCCCAGAACAGGCACGAGCATTAGTCCGGGCTAAGGCCACACGAGAGCGCCTAATTGAACAGAGGTGGGCACACACCCACTTTGAGGGGATCCCGGATGAGCCCCCAAAATGTAACCTGGGCAGTACTCCAAGAGGTACCACTTCTCCAATTGAAGGGATCAGAGCAGGTGCACAAGCACTGTGGGAGGTGTAGGGACCCTCCTCCCCCTATAGAGCAGAGCCAGATCACTAATGAGAACTTAACCATATACCTTTTATGAGAGAACAGTGCTGGGAACATAACCGGTATAAACCAGGGGGTAAAGGGGACACTCCCTCTGCTGCTGAGCCTCCTCCTTGTGGCTTCTCTTGGTGGAGTCTGCCTCCCTTCTCTCCCCCACCACGCGCCTCTTTGATCCAATGAAGATTATTTCTTCCCTCAGCTCCAGCTCTGCTGCCTCCTCTGCCTCAGTTTTCATAGATTCATAGATGTTAGAGTCGGAAGGGACCTCAATAGATCATCGAGTCCGACCCCCTGCATAGGCAGGAAAGAGCGGC
>NW_005843523.1:21215-27517 GCF_000455745.1 Alligator sinensis
TCTAAGTATACGACATCCACCCCTCCTCCTGTGTCCAGGCATTTCGTAACCTGGTCATAAAAAGAGACTAGATTAGTCAGGCATGATCTGCCTGCTACGATCCTGTGCTGGTTTCCCCTCAGCATGATTTGTCCTGCTGGGGTCTTGCAAATGTGAGCCTTGATAACTTTTTCAAAGACTTTGCCAAGGACTTTTCTTCCCTCCTGCTCTACTCTGGCTTCCAGCTCTGCCCCGTGAGGAGGTGACTTGGGCTCCTGGTCTCATCGCCAGTGTACTCCCTGCAGAGTTGATAGGAAAGGCCAAAAAGAAAAATCTGGAGCTTCCTCTGCCTCCAGAACCTGGGATGGAGGGGAACAAGGCAGGGACAAGAGATTTGCTTTTCTGTTGTCTTTCCTGCATGGAGGCTCAGTGCACAGAGAAGAGGGAGGCTGACTTGACCAGTCTGCAGATCCCTGCAGGGCAATGCAGAGAGCCTGGAGACGAGCTGTTCTCTGTGGCCTCCAGGGACAGGATGGGAGTAATGGTTGTGAGCTGCAGCAGGGGAAGTGGAGGCTGGAGTGGATCAGAAACATGACTCTGAGTGGGGCTGAGTGTAGGAACAGGCCCTGAGAGATGTGGGGAGGATCTTTAAGAGGAGGCTTAACGTCTACATGGCTCTGGTCATTTGAGCCCCGTTTTCTCTCCTGCCCAGGGCAGGAGGTTGGACCTGATGATCTACGATATCCGTTCTGACCCAACTTCAGTGAATCTATGAATCTATGATCCATCCCTGGCAGGTCCTAGGATCTGGTTGCACAGGTGTGGGATGGTGTAGTGAGGGCTGGTCCTGCCTGGAGCGGGGGCTAGATGAGAGTGCCACGGTCCCTCCCCATATGCATGTTTCCAGCGGGCTCCTGGGAGGGGGCATAAAGGGCAAGCCTTGTGCTCACTGTTTCCCATGGGTTAGATGTAGGCTTGTGTCTGCTCAGCTCCTGGGTACTTCACCCTCCCTGCCAAACCACCAAACAAGAAATGGTTTTGCTTGTGAGAATGATCTAAATCTGGCCCTAGGCACCCATCTGGGGAAGGGAGATTTTCTAAGAGAGGGGATTTGGGTCCAGCAGAGAAAGACCCAGTGGCTGAAAGCTGGAGAATGAGGATCACAGAATCACAGACAACGAGGGTGTGAAGGGACCTCAGCAGGTCACATCTAGTCCATCCCCCTGCTCCAAGCAGAACCAGCCCCAACTACAGCATCCCAGCCAAGGCTTTGTCTAGTCACGTCTTGAAAACCTCTAAGAATGGAGATGGCACCACCTCTCTGAGGAGCCTGTTCCATTGTTTTACTAGTCTCCGAGAGAGAAAATACTTCCTAACTCAGGCGTGGCAGGCACTTTGGGGGACACATTGCATGTGCTCTGAAGATGCTCAAATGGGTAAACTTCCCTTGCTGCAACTTGAAATTCAGAGCAGCAAGAAGGTCCAGTGTGTAAGAGGCCAGGCGAGAACCCTTAGCACAGCTTACCGAGGCTGGAAGAGGGGTGCTCCCTTACTGGAAATGTCTGTATCTAGATTAGAAAAACACCCAAAGCATGAACGGAAGCAGAACCTCTGCCGTCGGCTGCAATCCAGGTGAAGCAGCAATTGTCACAGCCTGCACCACTGTGACAGGTAATCACTCTGAGCCACCCTTTATGTGGCCCACACACCTGTCCCTGGGGCAACCGCCCGCCTACTCTTCTGCCACGCCTTGGTCTTAATTAATTAGTGTTAATCTGCAGGAGGCTGCCCTTATACTGCCCCACTGCTAGGGGGCGCTATCTGCGGCTCCGTTTCCTCTCCTACACTGCAGTCTACACCTCGCCGATGTTACCTCAGGTCTACCCCTATCTTGGCCCCTTCCTGTTCTCTCTGGGCCTTCCATCTCTCTGCCCTCACTTGGTCTTCCTAATAATGTAGCCCCCTCTCTGGGGCTCGCCGTGCCCACACTTGGGCTTCTCAGTCGTGCTGCCCCCCTATCTGGGGCTCGCCATGCCCAACTTGAGCTTCTCGTAATGCTGCCCCCTATCTGGGGCTCGCTGTGCCCACACTTGGGCTTCCTAATGATGCTGCCCCTGCCTGGGGCTTGCCACACCCGCACTGGGGCTTCTCAAATGCCCCTCTCTGGGGCTCGCCACGCCCACACTAGGGCTTCTCAAATGCCCCTCCCTGGGGCTGGGGTCTATGCACCCCGTGTGCTGCGCCCGCTGGTGCTGGGGTCCTCACACTCCACTGTGAGTCCCCTATGAGGCCTCCTCCAACCCCTAATAGCCTCACCCAAACCACCGGTGCAAAAGCAACAAAGCAAAACACACCAGCCCCTAGGCTATAACATAACGTACAGCCGCTCGGCTAAAACAACATTGCTCAACTCAGGTCAAGCTATACCTGGAGTTCAGCTTCTCTTCACATCCTGCCTTAGGGAGCTCCTGCCTCTCTGGCTGCTGGCAGGGGACTGCCTCAGGCCTCTGCTCCTGGGCTTTATAAGGGCCAGGCCCTGCCCCTTCTGGTCAACTGACCTCCTTTGGTTGCCCCGGCAACCCACAGCTGTGCTCCTTAGTCACTGCTAGGGCTCCTTCCCTAGCAGTTTTCCCCTCTACAGGCACAGGGCACCTCAGTGCTCTGTGACAGTTATGCAGGGGTTCAGTCTAGATGGTGATGGAGGTCATGTCTTTTGGACTAGAAGTCTGCGAAAGTCTTACACACACCAGTTCCCCCAGGTAGGGTGAGTGATGTGTAGGCACAGGCGTGTGCTACCTTCTGAGGGCCTGACTCGTTCCAGCAGTGTGGCCAGGAACTACAACTGCAGACCGTGTGGGGGACACGTATCGTGTGACTTCCCTGGAGATGTTTCTTCTTCTTCCAGAAAACCTTCCTGAGTGCTCTCCAAAGAGATCCCATGTCCTCTATGCTCTCCTCCTGCTGCTGAGCGTCCTCCTCGTGGCTTCTCTTGGTGGAGTTATGGCCACATGTAAGTCATGCACCAGTCTCAAACGCAACTTACATGTGAACTTTTGTGACTCAAAATTAATTCACTGGATGTCAGTAAATGCAGAAAACCTAGATATATAAAAAAAGCAACTGGGCACAAGCTGGCGCAATGAACCTTCAAAAAACACCATAATTACCACTGCCCGACCCTGCTGTGCTCTGCTGCTTTGCCTGCAGGTTACCAGGTAGCCTTTCCTTCTGCCAGGTGTTCCCTGCCTCGCTGATGTGGGGCTGGACGTGGGTGAGAGCTCTGCACAGTGTGATCCCACCTTGCTTTCTATGGAAAACCTCCTTGCCTCATTCACTGCTTGGCCAGGTCTCAGTCAGTCCCAGTGGCACCTCTTGGGATTTTCAGCCTTGTCAGTGCAAATGGAATCAGGCTCAATATGAGGTGTAGATCCAAAGATTTCAGGCCAGATTGTGAATGCTGTGGAGAGTCCCTGTCAAGGGAAAATGTCCCTTGGAAGGGAGTGCCCTGGAGCCAGAACCATTGCGCTCGTCAGATATCACTATGAAAACCCCAGTTCCAGTAAATATGCAGGACATATAGCAGGGGGTGGTCCATGCTGCTGGGAGCAACATGAGGTGGATATAGTGGTCTTTTCTGGTCACAATCACTGCACATCTCATCTTGCTGCGTCTCCTCCAGTCTCCTCCATAACTTAACACTTCCCCTCATCCTAAACAGACGTGATCGCTGCGGTGTTTGGTGATGCATTTGAGGGCTCCATAAATATTGTGGATGGAAATGTTTCTGGTCCTGGTTTAGAGAAGAAAGACCCAGAGGATAGAAAAGGCTTCTGCTCATTCTGTGCTCCCAGCATCCTAGTCTAGCCGTGCAGTCAAAGCTAAGGTCCTCACTGTGGAGGAATCCTGTCCCAGCCTCCTCCTCTGCCGGGGGCAGTCTGTCCCTCCTCTCTCTCGCTCATGTGTCTATCACTCCAGTTGCTAAGCAACCCACTCTGCCTAGGTGCCTGAGGACAGGTAAGGGGGCGGGAACTCAACCCCTCCCTTGTTTTAAGCACTGACCTCATGGCATGCAGGTAGGGGCTTGAGACATGTCACTGCTGTAGGGGATGATGCTGTAGCAGTGATGCTTCTCAAGCTGGTTGGTTGGCCTCAAACAACACCTGCCCTACTAATTCTGTTACAAAGCAGCCATGTGGTCTGGAGGAAGGGAGACTTCTTCAACGCCTCTGCTCCTCTGTATGGAGGAAACCTGTCCCAGCCTCCTCCTCTGCTGGGGGTAGTCTGTCCCTCCTCTCTCTCGCTCATGTGTCTATCACTCCAGTTGCTAAGCAACCCACTCTGCCTAGGTGCCTGAGGACAGGTAAGGGGGCGGGAACTCAACCCCTCCCTTGTTTTAAGCACTGACCTCATGGCATGCAGGTAGGGGCTTGAGACATGTCACTGCTGTAGGGGATGATGCTGTAGCAGTGATGCTTCTCAAGCTGGTTGGTTGGCCTCAAACAACACCTGCCCTACTAATTCTGTTACAAAGCAGCCATGTGGTCTGGAGGAAGGGAGACTTCTTCAACGCCTCTGCTCCTCTGTATTCGGGACATAAACTGTTCCACGTCCCCCTGTCCCTGAAGAAGTTGGCCCTGCAGCACCCTGTAGATGTAGCTGACAATGGGTGAAACTGTACGGGTGCAATGGCTCTGCGAGCACGCAGCTGTGGTAGATGGTCCAGGACTGTGTGGGTTGTAGGTGAGTTGTTGTGGGGCCCCTGGAAACCAATAAATGGGGATCCAAGAGGAAACGGTCTTCCCAGTCTCTAAGCCAGTCCAACTGACTTGTGTGTAGACAAGGCCACAGGAGCACTGGCTCTACAGCCCATTGCTGTACACAGCCTCACCGGTGCTCTCACTAGGCAGGCACGGGCTCATCGTTCTCCTCTGGACAAATGAGAACCCTTCCGAGCCGGCCCTGATGTCCTCCCTCGATGTCCAGGAGCGGCGGGAGAAGCACCGAGTGGCCAAAGTGGTTCAGGGAATCCAAGACTTCTGGAAGGAAAACAGAACTGTGAACTTCTCTGTCCTGGAGCAGACAGGTGAGCAGCAGCACAGGACAGACTGGGTCAGACCAACAGTCCCTCCCCCAGTATCCTGTTGCCAACAGCGGCAGGGGTGGGTGAGAGGAGAGCACTGAACATGCTCCATCCCCTCTTCAACACCCTCCCCGACGCCCCCCAGCACTGGGTGAGACATGCCAGAGGAAACGTCTCCACCCGTTCTGTGCCACAGCCACGAGCAGATCCATCCTCCAGCCATGTGTCCAGCCCCTTGCTGCCCCTGGCTCTGCTCTCTGCCCCCACCCCTCCTGGGGCAAACAACTACACACAACCACTGCACCTTGCATCAAAAAGTCCTGTCTCTTGCTAGGTTTACACACATCACCTACTCATTTCAGTGTGTGCCCCCGGTTCTGGGAGTTGGTGAACAACAGGCCCCTCTTCCCTTCGTTAACACCCGTCAGCATTTTGTAGACCTCGATCCTATCCCACCTCAGCCTTCTCCTTCCCAGTTGAAGACTCCTGGCCTTTTCAGTCTTCAATTTGTTTTACCCCTGCCTGCCACCGGCCCCTGCCCTTCTGTTTACTCATAAGAAGGATCATCTTATGCTGCTGGTGGCGGTAGGGTTGGTGCATTTGCTCAGCTATGATGGTCCATGACATGTACAGAGGCAGGGATTTGGCGTGAGCCCTGTTCTTCGACTCACTTAATACCTGGAACAGGTGTTGAGCCAGGTTTGAGCATCGTGTGCCTTCTTTGGGTCTCCTTTCTACTCGTGGAGGAAGCGGCCACTACCAGAGGCTGAGGAAGGGCAGGTGATGCTTGTCCAACCCCACTTCCAACTATTCAGTTTGCCTGATACAAGAGGCTGCTCCCAGCCCTTGCCCCTCATTGACAGTGTTGGCATT
Organism: Alligator sinensis; assembly: GCF_000455745.1. NCBI lineage: Eukaryota > Metazoa > Chordata > Crocodylia > Alligatoridae > Alligator > Alligator sinensis. The sequence continues at coordinate 27,148 of NW_005843523.1, forward strand.
CGGTGTGGTGGGGTGGGAGGGTAGAACCCCTGCCTGGAGGCACAGTGGGGTCAGATGGCAGTGCCAGGAACACCATCTGTCACGTCCTGTCCTGGTTTGGGCATCACCTCGTTTGCGTGACCTGCTCAGGCTCACACCATGGGGCTGCCTCCTGTGAAACCTTTCCATCCTTCCTAGGCCAGCAGCTGGTGGGTGAAATTCAGCCATTACGGGGCCTGTGGGAGGAGATCGTCTCGCCCTGCGCTGTGCTCCAGGAGCAATACCGTGAGTACCAGAGGCAAGCGCTGCACTCAGGTCTGCTAGGGCAAGGGTTGAAGGGAAGGGGAAGACATCCACCACCCCTGAGCCAGGCCCAAGGTGAAGAGATCGA
>NW_005843523.1:27620-31429 GCF_000455745.1 Alligator sinensis
GCACAGGAGCAGGATGGGGCTTGGGGAGCATCAGCTGCTGGGGCTTCCTCCTAAAGTGGAAGCATTGGCACATTCACATAATGCTCTGCCCTGCCTAATTACCTCCAGCCTCTCCACAGAACTAATTAGCCTGCCAGCATCACCACGCTAGGCAGATCCCTTTACCAGTTATCCCAGCCCTTGTCCCCGCAGGGTTACACAAGTGCAAGGGGCGTCACCTTGGGACCCATCAAGCTGCAGGCAGGGCCCTGCCACTCTGGGCGCCGTACACCCAAACTGGGGGTTCCCGGCAAGCTGCATCCAGGGTCCAGGTGGAAATCCGGGGGTTGCTGTTCACCTCAGGGCCCTCGTTATAGCACCTTTGCACTGTGACTCCGCCTCATGCTCCTGACCTGAATCTTTAGGCTACCTCCTGACCAGGGTTTCCCAAGGCTGGAGACATCATGGAGGGAACCTCTACTACTTCTCAGAGAAGAAAAGGTCCTGGAAGGAGGCCGAGCGCTTTTGCGTGTCCCAGAACTCACACCTGAGCTCCGTCCTCTCCCGGGAAGAGCAGGCAAGTGCTGGGATGTCTCAGGGACTTCCCTAACTGCAGCACAACTGCCTCCCTGCCAAGCCCTTCTCCCCCACGGCAGTGAGGACATTGCTGCCCTGTAGCCGGGGTCACACTAATGCTGCTATTTGTGTCTGGTAGGAGTATCTTGCCACGCAAGTGAAAGATGCAGATCACTGGATCGGGCTGAGTGACCATGAGGCAGACGGCTCCTGGCGCTGGGTGGACGGCTCCAAGTACACGGCGGGGTAACGGCACTGGGACACTCTGGCCTGGGTGGAGCCTCTTGGAAATTTCTGTTGACTTCAGAGTATAATCTTGGGCTGGAAGAGCCCTCAGGAGACCTCTAGTTCATGTCCCTGCTCCAGGCAGGGCCTCCCAGTCTGCACCGTCCCACACAAGGGTTTGTCTGACCGACTTCCCCAGACAGAGATTTCCCACCTCTCCAGGGACCTGCTTTTGTGCTGAACACCCTCAGAGCTGGAAAGGTCTCCCTAAGCTCCCACCCAGTCCTGCCAGCCTTTCCTCGCAGGTCAGGTTTTCTAGACCTCTGACCCCTTTGGTTGTTCTGCTGGCGTCCCTCCGTGGTGTCTTTGTGTTTCTTGAAGTGTTCCCCATCGCAGGCTTCCAGGACCTCTGCGCTGCTCTAGAGACCAGTTTTGCAAAGATGAGTGGGCTCCAGCGTGACATGGTCCTAGCTCCTCACTCAGTAATGGCTGGAGCTGGAGGACAGGGGAAAAGGGGTTGTGCACGTAACCCTTGAGATGGTGGAGGTGTGGACAAGGAGAAGTGAGGCCCAGGACTCCCCTGGCAATGGGGAAAGGGAAAGGTCCTGGTAGGGGAGGTTTGTGCCCCTGTGGGAAGGGAGATGGAGGAGAGGAGCACATGGGACTCCTCTCCCTGGCACCTCACCAGACCTCTGCCACTGCACTCTGCCTCTGCCCTTCATGCGGCTGCGCTGCTGCACCTCACTCCTTCCCCCGCATCCATGTCACCAGGACTAGGCTTTGAGCGACCCAGAAGGTGGCAGCCATCTTTAGTGAGGGCAGCTCCCTGCTGCACATTAGCACTCTAGGGGAAAGGATGAGCATCTTGCTGGCATCACCCCCTTGACTGAGCACGGAGAAGAGGGAGCCCAGCCCCGCACTGCCCTGGCACCGCATCAGGGACTAGCTCATGCAGCCCAAGTCCAACCTGCAAGTGCTGCAGCCATGGGACCTTCTCTGACCTCAGGTAGCTCATATCATCCGCCTCTGCATGCTGTCTCTGCACCATCCAGACCGCTGCAGCCAGCACTGCTCACATGCACCCGCATCTTCTGCTGACTCGTGCACATTGGGGCTGAGCCCAGGGGCCGACTGCACACACGACAAAGGCAGCTCAGCCCTGGCTGGCCAGCACCATTCACTCCTAACAGAGCCAATGTAAATGGATCTGAGAGAGACCCTAGAAATCTTGTGGTCCTGTGAAGGCTGTTCCCAGATGGCAGGACATGCAACTGTGGGTTTGAAGTGCAGCAAAACAGATTGCAAGGAAGTTTCAGGGAGAAAGTCTTTCTTAATGCCAGAGCAGCAGGGCAACGGGACCAAGTGTTTCAGAGAGCTAATGACCCTGCCTCCCTGGAGGTTTCCAAGCAGAGGTTGGATGGGGTCTGTGTGCGATGGGCTAGGAACAGTCTCTTGCTGCCTCCATGCAGGGGCCTGGATTCGATGCTTGAGGTCTCTCCAACCCAGTATCTTCACAGTGCAGTGGGCAACAGTGCCACCTGCCGAGTCCTGCCGCAATATGCAGGAGAGCCCAGGATTTGTTTGTGATCCCTTTTCTTGAACCAGCTCATAGTTGGCAGGGACAGGAAGCAAGCTTATGCAGGCAAGCTTAAGCTTTATGCTTTTGGGCATAAAGACCCCGGTTCACCTGCTCCATCCAGCACTGGAGACTGCCCAGGTTTGGGCCCCATACTGCCAGAATGATGTGGACAGATTGGGAAGAGCTCAGCACAGAGCAACCAAAATTATCAGGGCCTGGGAGGCAAGAGCACAGGGTGGAAGAGCTGGGGGGATTGAGTCTGCATGTGGCTGGGATGGTGTAGTGAGGGCTGGTCCTGCCTTGAGCAGGGGGCTGGACTAGATGACCATGTGAGGGCCCTTCCAGCTTGACTTTCCAATAGTCCTTTGATCCTGAGCACCTGGGTAGTCTCACAGTCCCCAATAACCAGCACTCACAGATGAGGGGGACAGAGCATCAGGAGGAGATGATGATCTAGTCTGGTCTCCAGCACAGCAGGTCTGGGGAAGGCCATGTCGGCTTCCTGCTTGGAGGCCAGGGCTGCTGGCAGCGCTGTGACCTCTTATACAAGAGTAATCTGAAGTGTCATGAAGTTACAGGTTGGGTGCGAGGGGCCACAACCAGCCGGCTGACTTACGCATCAGAGGCTCATCAGCCAGACCACTAAAGATCTGAAGACTTGCTTTCATAGATTCATATTCAGCCAGAAGGGACTTTGGAAGATCATTGGGTCCAGCCCCCTGTGCCAAGCAGGAAAGACAACTGGGGTCAGGTGACTCTAGCAAGGTGATCATCCAGTCTACTCTTGAAGGTTTCCAGGGTCGGCGATTGCACCACCACTGGAGGGAGCTTCTTCCACAGTCTGGACACCCTGCCTGTGAAGGAGTTTTTCCTAATGTTGCGCCTGAAATGGTCTTCCAGGATTTTCACACCATTGCTCCCAGTTTTCCCCTTGGGTGCCGTGGTGAACAGTTGCTCACGAGCCCTTGATGTACTCCCCTAGTGTAAAGGTAAGCTGCTACCAGGTCCCCGCTCGGCCTTCTTTTCTTCAGGTTGAAGAGTCTCAGATCCCTCAGCCTTTCCTCATATGGCTTGCCATGTAAGACTCTGATCCTTTGGGTGGCTCTTCTCTCAACTCTCTCAAGCTTGTCCCAGTCCTTGTTCAAGTGCGGTGCCCAGAACTGGATGCAGTACTCCAGCTGTGGTCTCACCAGTGCTGAGTACAGTGGGAGAATCACCTCCTTGGTTTTGCTGGAGATTCATCGATTGATGTATGCCAGAGTATTGTTTGCCCTGCCGGCTACAGCATTGCACTGCCGGCTCACGTTCATACTGTGGACTGTTCATAGAATCATAGAAGTCGGGTCGGAAGGGACCTTGTAGATCTTCAGGTCTGACCCCCTGCCTGGGCAGGAAGAAAACCTGGGCTCGAATGACCCCAGCCAGGTAGGCATCATGCCACTTCTTAAAG
>NW_005843523.1:31911-36039 GCF_000455745.1 Alligator sinensis
GCGCTAGGGGAAACAAGGTCTCCCCTCAAACCCTTCTGGTCCCCCCTAGTGAGTTTATAGACAGTCACCAGGTCCCCCCTCAGCCTTCTCTTATGAAGGCTGAACAGGTTCAGGTCCCCTTGGCCCTGCCTGTGAAACACCGAAGCAAAGTAGTCATTCAGGGGTACAGTTTTCTCCTGAGTGCCGGTAACCTGTTATTCCAAGTTGTTGAGCAATGGCCCCAAACTACCATTTGTTTTCCTCCTGTTCCCTACATACCCAAAGAAGAACTTCTGTTGTGTCCTTGATCCCCATTGCTAATTTCAGTTCAGTTGCTGCCTTATGTGATGGCCAGAACCAAAATAATTAATAAGCAATAAATATGTGCTTCTTGGAGGCATTTGGAATTTTTGTCTAATATAAAGCTTGTAAGTTTGTAGCCCACAAATGTAACTTGCCTGTCATAAGTTTAACCAAAATGATAAAACTAACTTTTTGTGGAACTGACTAAGCTTTAAAGACAAAGCTATAGCTGTAAGATTAGATGACCTAATGGTTTTTGCTCAGAGTTCAGCCTTGATGATAAAAACTGGATTCAACCGCCTGGCATACCCAGCACATTCCAGGAAAGCACATCTCAAGAAAGCATAGTCAAAGAAATCTAAAGGGATTGGATTTAGGCAGAGTAATGTTAATTTCAAACCTAAAGGTGCTGCATTGTATTTTGCTTATTGGATAAACCCGAGTCTGGGTAGTAACCTTTTATAATAATGTTTAACACCTTTTAATCCCATAGAGTAACTGCTATAGGGCAAGATTGTGAGTGGCTCTAAAGCCAGCAGATTAGCATAAGACTAGGTACAAAAAGTACGTGCGTCAGGAGACCAGCAGGAAGGAGGGAACAGGACGGTAATTGCTTTACCAAGCCTGGACCCGAACTCCCGGTGTGAGTGAGGATAGGATCCTGATCAAGGGAATTTCCCCGGTAATCTCTCCGACAGCGTCGATTGGGGACGCCTGACGTCGCTGGAATCACTTGGCATGCACCTGGCATTGGGGGACTATCCATAAGTTGACAACCCATGTCTGTCTATTTGTTGTTTTAAACAACCCAGTGGCAAATACCCTCGCAGTGCCCAGTTCGCCTGTGACAGATTGATCTATTCATCTGTTGTCATTATCTGTTGTTGTTATTTACTATTAGCTCTTTAATACTGCATTATCTGCTTATTGCATTTATCTTTCTGTTAACTGTTGTGTGTGTAAGCTATAATAGATTTGCCATTGCTTCACTCCCAACTCTGCCTCCTCGGTCCCAAACCAGGGCCCAGTGGTTGATACAGTTGCAGCACCCAGTCAGCCTGCAGCTAAATTGATACACTCCCAGTGCCCAGCTGGCCCATGACAGCCTTAGCCCTTCTTATCTGTTCCCATCCCTCACACCCATAATCTAAACCCACCTAATGCACATTCAGTTAACGTGCATTAAATGTAGGCACGCTTAAATGCACGTGTAGATGTGCCCCATAAGTCTATCTTCAACCCTGATACAACACAGCCCTGACACCGTAACCTGTCACAGGCAAATCAGGGCAAACATAGCAGCCAATTTCCTCCTCCTATACAATTCTGTCTGGGTATGCTGAAGAGGTCCCAGGCAGATGGCCATGTCCCCTGCTCCAGAGGAAGGCAGAACCCCTGCAGTCCATACGGTCTGCATCATCCGCTCAGCACAAGGAGAGAAAACATACTTTCCCTCTTCAGCAACATAGACCTTTCAGTATTTGCAGACTGTTACAAAGTCCCTTATTAAAACACCTTTTCCACAATGTGAGCATTGAATTCTACAAAATTAGGGTTGAAAGCAGGACCAGCCCCAGCTAGGTCATTCCAGCCAGGGCTTTGTAGAGCTGGGCCTTAAAAACCTCCAAGGATGGAGTCTCCACCACCTCTCTCGGTAACCCATTCCAGCCATCCTCTTAGCAAGAAAATCTTTCCTAATATCCAACCTCAACTTCCCTTGCTGCAGCTTGAGCCCATTGCTCCTTGTCCTGTTATCTGCCCCCACTGAGAACAGCCCAGCTCCATCCTCTTTGCAGTCCCCCTGCAGGTAGCTAAAGGCTGCTATCAAATCTCTCCTCAGGCTTCTTTCTCCAGGCTATGTAAGTCCAGTTCCCTCAGCCTCTCCTCCCAAGTCATGTCCCTCAGCCACCTCCACACGTTCATTGCCCTCTGCTGGCTATTTCCAACTTGCCCATGTCCTTTCTGTACTGGAGGCCCCACAACTGGACCCAGTACTCCAGATGTGTACTCACCAGTGGAGAACAGAGGGGAATAATTACTTCCATCAATTTGCTGCAGTGCTCCTACCAATGCAGCCCAGGATGCCGTTAGCCTTTTCGGCAACATGGGCACACTGCTGGCTCCTATCCAGCTTCTTGTCTACTGTAACCCCAGGTCGTTTTCTGCAGAGCTGCTCTTTAGCCAAATGGTCCCAAGCCTGTAGCGGTGCCTGGGCTTGTTCCATCCTAAGTACGGGACTTTGCACTTTGCAAGTTTTTCAGGAGTCAGTCAAGAGCAGTCCCCCTAGTTGCTCCCTGCAACACTTGCACCAGGAAGTTGTCTCCAACACTGTCCAAAAACCTCCTGGATTGCCTGGGCATTGCTGTATTGCCCTCCCAGCAGATGTCAGGGGGATTGAAGTCCCCCATGAGAACCAGAGCCTGTGATCTGGATGTTTCTGCTAATTGTCTGAAGAAAGCCTCATCTACCTCATCCTCCAGGTCTGGTGGTCTGTATTAGACACCCAGCATGACATCAGCCTTCTTGCTCCCCGCTTTAACCTTAACCCAGAGACTATTGAAATACTGGTTTCACAGTGAAGCTCTTAGCAATCATACAGCTCTTTTACATATAACACAAATCCTGTGGGGTAATTTCCTTTTCCCCACCAATCAGGCCCTGGAAAAGGAGAAGGGTTGCCCCCCTCACCCAGGGTCCAGGTAGGGAAACCAGACCTGAGAGCTGGCCAGCAGGGTGGAGTGGCTGCCCCTGAAGAGTCTGGGAGCCGCAGGAGGCAGTTTGGCTGAGGACCGGAGCTGCAGGCAGTGACTTAGGCTCCAGCCACTCAGCATTCAGGCAGTGCATGGTGGATCCCCTGCTGGGAACAAAGCCCCGAGCCAGGGCGGCAGCTAAGGCATTCGACCCTGGCAGGGATGCCGGTAGCTGGGTGTACTGGCGGCACGTGGTGGGGACCCAAGTCCTGAGCTGCAGGCAGTGGCTCGGGCATCCGACCCCCCAGCAAGGAAGCCAGGAGCTCAACGCATAGGCAGCATGAGGTGGGATCAAAGCCCTGAGCCTGCATGCGGCAGCTCGGGTTTTCCAATCCCCAGCATGAGGCTGGGCAGCTTGGCATGCAGACAGCATGTGGAGGATCCTGGAGGGACTAGAGCCTGGGGCCACAGACAGCAGGCCAGGCATTGATAGCTCAGTGGTAGAGTTGTCGTGGATTGCCTCTGCTAGATGTACATGTGTACCTAACCGTTACTGAATCCCCTCTTGCTCTCCTGCACCCAATGCCCTCCCCACTGTGTCGTATCTTAACACGGTTCTTTTCCCATTAAATCAGTATATGGTTATGTTCCAACTGGTCTCTGCTGTACTCTGCAGGGGATAGGAGGGGAGTGACTGCCTCTCCCACAGCGCACTAGCACTTGCTAAATCCCTTCAATTGGACAGGGGGGTATCTTGTCTGAGTACCACCCGGGCTACATGATCAATAGACTGACCTTTTTTAGGAACTAAAGGACTCACATTTGGAGAAATTTAAAAGATTCTCATTTGGAGAAAGATTAAAGCATATTCTTAAGACAATATCAATTCTGTTTGCTTGCTCTCCGTTTGGGAGGAGCAGCACTTTCCCTCTTGCTCTTAAGGCAAAGTGACACTCCAAAGCACCCAAGACAAAGGATCAGACAGGGCCCCAGGGCTGGATGGACCTGGCAGCACTGAGGGCCACTGAGCAGCTACTGGAGGGGAGGTCACTGCAGAGGAGGTAGGAGGCAAGTTCACCTCTCGAGTCACCACCTCCGTCACTGTGGTAAGCCAGTAGGGGGAGCTCCTGTGTTGAGCCTCCCACCTCACTATGCC
>NW_005843523.1:36103-41266 GCF_000455745.1 Alligator sinensis
CGGAGCCTGGAAGGTGGGCGGGCGCAGGGAGGTGGGCGGCTCAACGCAGGAGCGCCCCCTACTGGCCCACCACAATGCCCGTCCACCTTCCAGACTCCACATGTCTCTCCAGGGGTGCCTAAGCCCTGGCAGATCCCCTTTCGAGACCCACCGCAGAGTCCCAGGGTAACGTGTGCTGCCACCACCCCAAGTAGGGACTATCTGGGGCCTGTGTCCTCAGGGAAACACAGGCCTAATAGTCCTACGGGTAGTTGACCCAATACAAGAACTTGGGGCACTTCCCCAAGTCGGGGGCCAAAAAAGATACTCTCCCTTAGTCTGCAGACCCAAGGGGCCTCCTGGGCATAATTAAACCCACCCCTCAATAAGTCTCCCACACCAGTCACAAAGGAGAACTTTATTGGTTACAGAGGGTAGGGTTAGAATAGGGTACAGGGTAGAGCAATATCAGAGACATCCCATTGAGCAAACTCCCCTGGCTGGGTAGCCTTTGATCTCGCATCTGAGTTACTGCAAGCTATATATCTAGTTGTATCTCAGGTAGCTTACTCACAAGTATCATCCATAGGCAGCTGGAGATTCCTTCTGGAGGCAGGAAGTTCCTTGATCATGACTTTTGAGAGAGAGAGCAAGTTTCAGATGGTACAGCTCTTCTTTGTTCCTGAGTATCCCTCATGGCTGCTGCTCGCCCTACTCCTGGGCAGTCCTTAACTTATATAGCCCTTGTGACCTCATTTACCTGGTCCAATGGAGGTCAGCACCTGTTGGCTGTCAGCCAACCAGTTTGAAATACATCACTAGTTGCCAGCAGACTCTAGCCCACCAGGAAAGAAGCCCCTCACCCAGGTATGTGATGCCAGTCACATAGGCAGAGGGAGCAGGTTTCTCCCCTCCCTCAGGAATGTATCCAGCTCAGGTTACCCAAAGAGATAGGGTGAAGGTGTGTATCCTTGCTGGGCCCATCCTAATCACAATTGTGATACAGCAGAGTTTTTGGGGGAGAAACAAAGGTGGCTTTCTGCCACAGCTCCTTTCCCCCCATTCCCTCATAGTTTCATAGTTTCTAGGGTCAGAAGGGAGCTGAACAGATCAACAAGTCTGACCCTCTACCCTGAGCAGGAACAAGTGCTGGGATCATATCACCCCAGCCAGATATCTGTCCAACCTCCTCTTGAAGACCCCCAAGGTAGGGGAGAGCACCACCCCCTTGGGAGCCCATTGCAGAGCCTGGCAGCTCTAACCGTAAAGTAATGTCTCCTGATGTCCAGCCTGAACCTTCTCTCAATCAATTTGTAGCAGTTATTCCTAGTTATCCCAGGTGGTGCCCGGGAGAACAGAGCCTCACCTATTTTCCACTGGTTCCCCTGGTGAGTTTGTAAACGGCCACCAGATCCCCTCTCAGCCTTCTCCTGTGGAGGCTGAACAGGTTCAGGCCCTTAAACATCTCTTCGTAGGGCCTGACCCTCTGCCCCCTGACTGTGCGAGTGGTCCTCCTCTGGACCCGCTCAACACTGGCCACCCCCCTCTTGAAGTGCGGCGCCCAGAACTGGACACAGTACTCCAACCACAGCCTGACCAGTGTCGCATAGAGGGGGAGGATCACCTCCTTGCACATGCTTCTGATGCATCTGTAGATGCACGACAACGTGCAGTTGGCTTTACTGACTGCTTCCTCGCATTGGCGGCTCATGTCCATCCTGGAGTCAACAATGACTCCAAGCTCCCTTTCTACCACCATGTTGTTGAGAAGGGTGTTCCCAGCCTATAGGGGTGTTACTGGTTCCTTCTCCCTAGACGCAGCACCTTGCACTTGTCTGCGTTGAAATCCACCCTATTCTCACCCACCCACCTCTGTAACCTGTCTAGATCTAGCTGGATTCTGTCCCTCCCCTCCAGCTTGCCCACCTCACCGCACAACTTGGTGTCATCAGCCAATTTGGACAGCGTGCTTTCCACACCCACATCCAGATCGCGGATAAAGATGTTGACTAGCACAGGCGCCAGGACTGAGCCCTGGGGGACCCCACTGCCCACATCCCTCCAGGTCAAAAACGACCCATCCACCACCACTCTCTGGGTGCGACCATTGAGCCAATTTGCCACCCATCTGACTGTGTAGGCATCAATGCCAGTCACCTAGTTTTTTTTTGTGAGAATGGGATGAGAGACACTGTCAAAGGCCTTCCTTAAGTCCAGGTAGACAACATCCACCTCAATGCCCACATCCAAGGACTTTGTTACGTGGTCGTAAAAGGAAAACAGGTTAGTCAGGCAGGATCTGCCCACAAAGAATCCATGTTGGTTGCCCTCAAGCTTTACATCCCATGTGGGCTCCCGCAGATGTGCTTCTTGATAATTTTCTCAAAGGTCTTCTCCAGGGCCGAGGTCAGACTAACCAGCCTATAGTTACCCGGGTCCTCCTTTCTCCCCTTCTTGTAAATGGGAACCACATTGGCCCTTTTCCAGTCCTCTGGGACCTGGCCAGAGCACCACGAGTGTCAGGGGCCCTGCTATGACCCTCGTACTGGGATAGTCTCCCTCTGTGCCCGAAGGATCACTTCCTTCAGGAACGACCACCCTTCCTGGACTCCCATCTCACCAATGCTCCTATTCTGCAGTGTGTTGTTGACTACACTCCTGGGCATGCTGAAGTTAGCCTTCCTAAAGTCCAGCGCTTCCACCCTACGAGTTATCTTACCCGCCAATACCGGGTGGTGAACTCGACTGATTGGTGGTCACTGTCCTGAAGGTGAATACGAATCTGCACCTCCTGTGTTAGGTGACGGTCCTGCACGTAGGTTAAGGACCTATATGATTGGTTGGATTTGGCTGTCTGCTCCTCCCAGCAGATGTCCGGGTAGTTCAGGTCACCCATGACAACCACGTCCCTGGACTGTACGACCTCCAATAGCTGCCTCAGGACTTCCAAGTCGAGCTTTTCCTCCTGGTGTGGTGGTCTGTAGCAGCCCCCCCCACCAAGTCTCTTTACCCTCGACCTCCATGTATCCTAACCCACAATGCCTCGGCTTTCTCCTCTTCTGATGCCATTTGGATTAGGTTAGAAGTATAATGCTCCTTAACACAGAGAGCAACCCTGCTCCCCCTTTCCTCTCTTCTCTGTCCCTTCTGTACAACCTGTAGCCCTCAATGTGCACCACCTACTCATGGGTAGGGTCCCACCAGGTTTCCTTTAGCCCCACTAAATCAAAGTTATTGTCTGCGGGCAGGAGTGTGTTTTTCCAGCTTGTTCCCCATGCTCCTAGCATTAGCATAGGGGGGTGGTACTGGGAGTGGTAACTCAGCTGCAGGGGGGTGTGGCTAACATGAATTTTTAGGGGCTCTAGCCCCCAAGGCCCTCCCAGTGCCACCAGCCCGGCCCTGACCCCTCCCCCCCAGCAGGTGGGGCACGGCTCTCCCAGCCTGGCCCCAGCCTTGCCCCCACTGCTCCCAGCGCCATGGCGTGGGTACTTACAGCTCCCAGGGAAGCAAACGTGAAAGCTGCAGTTTTAAACTTGGCGCCAAACATGGGCGGGAGATTAAAATTGCGGCTTTCCCTTCCCTGCTGGGGAGGATCCTGGGTCCTGAATTGCAAAGGGCCCCTGGGGTCCTGCCCAGCCCCTGCATTAATCTGCCGATGGTGGTGGGGGGGGGCACTGCCACAGTGATACCCCCCGCCCCATCCTCTCCCTGCCGACTGCTGTTGGAGGGCACAGTGGGTCCCTCGCCTCCAACTCCTCCCTGAGCAGTGGCGCAAAGTTGTGCTGGCACCCGCACTCATGCATGTGTGGTTGACACAGAGCATTACGGAAAGACAGATGCATAAAAACAAGGCTTTTATTATATAAGGAATTTTTCCCCCTTGGGGTTAGGGAAAGTGAGAGTGAAGCACTCTCCTCAAGGACCCTAAGGTAAACAAAGCATTCACTCAAGCCATAACTGCACTGGCTGGGAATTGAACCCAGGTCTTCTACATGGCAAGCAGGAATTCTGCCATTGAACCACCAGTGCTTCAAAAGACAAGTGGCTTGTGGCAGCCTTGGAGAAGAAAAGGCCATTGGGACCCCCCCACCCTTCACTCCAAGGAGAAATAGGTCAAAGGTTTTGGGTGTTTTTCAGTCTCCTGGTCCAAAGCTGATTGCTAAGTACTGTCCAGAACCGAAAGAAACAGCCTGCCCTGGAAAAGAGCGCGGAAATGTACTTGGGCTACCTTTGGTGTGGTTGTGTTTTGTCTTTGCTTCGACAAGGACCCCAAATCCCATTCTCAGCTCCTGCTTTCCATGTGACTCCATCCTTTCCTGGGCTGGGTGCTGAGGGGATCCTGCAGTGATTGAAAGCATCTGGGAATGTGGGCACCCAGGAGAGGCTGGATGGACATAGCAGATGTCCGCATGGGTGGTGTCTGTGCCACAGGCGGGGCATTTGGCTATTCCTTTTCCTTTTTCTGTGCTGATTCTTATTCATAGATTCATAGATTCATAGATGCTAGGGTCGGAAGGGACCTCAATAGATCATCGAGTCCGACCCCCTGCATAGGCAGGAACGAGTCCTGGGTCTAGATGACCCCAGCTAGATGCATATCCAACCTCCTCTTGAAGACCCCCAGGTTAGGGGAGAGCACCACCTCCCTTGGGAGCCCGTTCCAGACCTTGGCCACTCGAACTGTGAAGAAGTTCTTCCTAATGTCCAGTCTAAATCTGCTCTCTGCTAGCTTGTGGCCATTATTTCTTGTAACCCCTGGGGGCGCCTTGGTGAGTAAAGCCTCCCCAATCCCCTTCTGTGCCCCCGTGATGAACTTATAGGCAGCCACAAGGTCGCCTCTCAACCTTCTCTTGCGGAGGCTGAAGAGGTCCAGGTGCCCCAGTCTCTCCTCGTAGGGCTTGGTCTGCAAGCCCTTAACCATACGAGTGGCCCTTCTCTGGACCCTCTCCAGGTTATCCACATCCCTCTTGAAGTGCGCTGCCCAAAATTGCACGCAGTACTCCAACTGCGGTCTGACCAGCGCCCGATAGAGGGGAAGTATCACCTCTTTGGACCTATTCGTCATGTATCTGCTGATGCACGATAAAGTGCCGTTGGCTTTTCTGATGGCTTCGTCACACTGCCGACTCATGTTCATCTTGGAGTCCACTAGGACTCCAAGATCCCTTTCCACTTCCGTGCCAC
>NW_005843523.1:41734-47649 GCF_000455745.1 Alligator sinensis
GAACCCGTGCTGGTTTCCCCTCAGCATAATTTGTCCTGCCGGGCTCTCGCAAATGTGAGCCTTGATAATTTTTTCAAAGACTTTGCCTAGGATGGAGGTGAGACTGACTGGCCTATAGTTGCCTGGGTCCTCCTTCCTCCCCTTCTTGAAAATGGGGACCACGTTGGCCCTTTTCCAGTCCTCCGGGACCTGGTCCATGCACCACGAGTGTTCAAATATTCCCGCCAGTGGCTGCGCAATGACGCGCAATGACGCGCAATGAATGGAGCTCATCCGGGCCTGCCGACTTAAAGGCATCCAGTTCCTCCAAGTGCCTCTGCACCATCTCAGGGTCTACGCTTGGTAGTCTGGCTCCTTGCTGCTGCCTCTCTACAACCCCAGTGAGAGACTTGTCTTGCCCCTCACTTAGTCCCAGAGGATTTAGGTTTGGATGCCACCAAGTTTTGCTTCCCCATATCCATAAGGCCCCAGGAGCAAGCTAGGCAGGAGTCTCCCAGTTCCATAAGGTGGGCATAAAGTCCAGGTTAACTATGCCTTACCTACACAGGTACTATCCCATTCCAGCAAAGTAGTCTTCCCTGGGCATGACTAGGAAGCCACAGTGGTGACCACGGTATTTCCCTAGGTAAGCACAGGCTACACTTGATCTGAGCCAACAAGAGGCCGAGAAGCAGTTTGCCTTCTCTCAGTGTCTCCCTGTAGTGAGCATGTTTGTTATTACCCTGAAATAGAATAGTTTTCTGATAGCATACTGTTAGGACAACAATCGTGTGGATTATTAAGAAGTATTAGCTTTGCAGCTGAATACAAGGCGTGACCTGTGGCCTAGCAATGCCGCTGACCACAAGGCAGATTGATAGCTAAGCCTTTGCTGGTGTTAAGTAATCATTATAACTGTGTTAACCATTTTCTGAGTAAAATGCAGCAAGTGAATCTGGGTCTGCGTGCTGTAAACCAGATACAGCAAGGAACAAGATAAGACAAAGAAGCCATTGTTCTAAGTACAGTGATCGTGTCCTTGAGAAGTATCTACTACTGTGCAAGTTTTTGCTAACCTATCATAATGTTACTGTTACTTAACTTTTAGCTTTTAGAAAGTGCTAGTTCAGCTTAATAGAAATATGCTGTTATGAAGATTTGTAAAGCACTGCCCAAGTATTGCTTTTGTTAACCCTGTAGTCTTGCCTTGTTGTAAAAAGTATAAAAGAATGCCCCACCCTTTAGGGGGGGCCATTTTGCCTTTTTGCTGGCTTTATGGTCATTGCTCGAGCAAATAAACTGCAGTCAATTCCTTACCCATGTTGTCTGGTCCCTATTGCAGCTAGACAACGAACTCTAGGGAGTTTTCTCCCACCACATCCCTGAAGTCAGTTCCTATTATCCAGCATAAGAGCCATCATTTACCCATAAGCAAACCCAGTGCTCTCCCTTGAGCCATTGTTATTTCCCTACAACAAAAACCCCTCCCAAGCTCCAGTCTCTGTGCTGGGCCTTGGATCCAAAATGCTGCACCAGCTCCACCGGGACTTCACCTCCTCCTTTCCTGCCTGCATGCCTTCACTGGTCATGCTGAGTGCTCTGCCTGTCTGTCAGCTCCAACAAACATGTGGGAACCTCAACCACTTCAAGCCTTGCTGACAGGTAAGAACCCAACTTTCTCTCTCTGTCTTACTCCAGGCACAGACCTGACTTTTGCTGATGTCTCTTACTCCAGGCACAGCTTTCTAAACCTGACTTTTGCAGATCAAACTTGAGCTAAAGTTCCCCAAATACCCAGGTGAAACTGTGTAATATTGTAACTGTCTTGTTTGTTTTTCCTTGCAAGGCTATTACTTCTAGTATCATCATAAGTGTCCTATACCCGGCAATAAAATCACTTCTATGGTCAAGCTGGTTGTCATACTCTCTCTGAACCTCATTTACTCTTCCTTCTCCTCAACCTCCCATTTGCTCTGCAGCAACGCTTCTTTTACCTGAGCCAAAGACCCCCAAATCCTGTGGGGTCTGCTCATCAAGGGAGTTACTACCAGGACAATTTTGATGAGATTGCGGAGGGAGGGAGGGGGGTTCTGAGTTTGGGGCCTTTGAGGGCGTCAGCCTGTAAATGCTGATTGACCCAGCTGGTTCAGACAGGCTCCGTGTCTGTGCTGAGTTTGGGGCCCAAGAGAGTATAATCCGGGAAATGCTAAGTAGCCCTGCCCATTCAGATGTACTCTGTTAATTTGTGTGCATGTGTTGGCTACAAAGGACCAACTCACGGGATCATAATAAATTCTAGTTTATTGGACCGGGTGTGAAGTTACCAATAACATCATAAATGCAAACTTTGAGTTATGGGTAGTATTGGTCACCTTAGCACACACACACACACACACACACACACACACACACACACAACACACACACACTCACACACCCAAACCCATGTCACATAAAACTCATCCAAACCCATGTCACTTAAACCCATGTAGAATAGTGTACAGTAGCTGCTGTAGTGATTGTGAGAGCACTGGTGTCAGTATATCTACCTATCCAAGGCCCTGGACTCTGCTGTCAATGCACAGGTTCCTTTAAGGCCATGTCTTGTCTAGAAAGCTCCACTGGTTTATCTGAAAATACATTTCTATGTGTGCCAGGGTGGTGTGAACAGTCTCAGTGGCCCAGTGGAATAAAAAAACACTGGTTTCAGCTGCTAGGGCTTTAGAGTTTGAGTCCTATCTAGGTTGAAATTGCTTCACAAGTATAAAAGGAAAGAAATAGCCACCCTTTATTGATTAAAATCTGACCATTGACTTGGAAAAAAAAGTACCAACAAGTCTAACTGCATGAATGGTCCTACCAAAAGAAAAGGTCATTAGAAGCCTCCAAGTGGGAGGATTTCCCTTTCCCATTAGGAAGCAGAGAGGTTGCTCACAAGTGCGCAGGAATCAATGAAGCGGGGAGGGGAGGGCCATTCTGGGACTGGGTTTGTTTCCCTGGAGTCCAAACACACACGCAGGAGCTGGGTTCTGGGTTGTGGGGAACAAGAAGAGGATCCATTCATACAATTGCTGGGGACCATATCCTAGAAGGAGAGGCAACAGACTTGAAGTCATCTCCAGAGGTCACACCTAGTCCAAACCCCCTTCCCATGCACGTTTCTGTCCCACCTATTCCGAAAACTATACAATTGCCCCTGGAGTGCAACTCCCAGGCACATTACCCACAGATACCTACGGTGCCCGCCCAAGCACCAGTCACGCAGGGGAGGAGCGCGGTCGTGTCTCTGCTGCTGCACAGGCTCTTGAAAAAACACTGCAGAGATCAAGAGCACAGCCATGCCTCCCGCTACAGAGAAAGGCGACCACCGGTGCTTCATACCCATCTGACCATGGGCTTCAATCCCTTCCTGATCCCTAATTGGCTTGAAATGAGTGCAGAGCCAAAACCTTCCAGCCAGGAACCTTCCCTTTTTGTTGCTTGCAGGGCCATTGGCACATGTGTGGGTGGCTCCTTTGCACCAACTGCTGTGCTTTCTGGTGTCCTGCACAACCGCAGGGTGCGCTGGATGCAACCCACCCTTCTCCTGGCACTACCCCACCTCTGGAGACACCTCCAGTGAAACAGATCCCACCAGTTCCCCGGGCAGCTTGTTCCCTGGCCCTGCTGTTACGCCAGGGAGGGAGTCTTTCTGAGCTACCGTCTACACCACCCGCTTGATGCTCGACACTTGCCTCCGGCCCAGGTTTCACAGACAGGGCACTCCCCTCGGTGATGGTGCGACTGTGTGACTAGATGGGCAGAAGTCAGGGCAGGGTAACACATTGGACAGTAACTCCTTCAAGGAGGCATAAGCTTTTTTATATAAAATGCCGACTTCATCAAAAGCTCTGGCCATATTGATTCACAGAAACCATCTTCTGAAGAAAGGCTGGGGAAGAAGAGCTATGAAGCATTGTGTGATCCCTGCAAGTTGCTGACTGGAAATAGCAGCCTGCAGTGGCTTGCTTGAGTGAGGGCTCCTCAGTGACCAGATTGCAACCTTCAACGCTGAACCAGGCACAGCATTTTATAAAACTATCAAATAACGCACTGACACTCCCGGGACCTTTTGTGATGACACACTCCTGTGAAGCTGGAGCCAGTGCTCGGTCCTCCATCAAGTCACAGGAACGTGCCCCCCTGAATTGATGCCAGACACGATGGCAACAGCAGGAGCCTGCACAGACTCCTGGAAATACTGCCCAGGTTTTGGAGCATGGATTCGGGAACATGCATCTTGTGCAGGGGCCTGAGAGGAGAGAACTGCCGACGACAGAGCAGACAGCGGGGACCTGGCGGGAGCAGGTGTGCAGCTGCAGGTCGGACTGAAGGTCATGTTGGCTCCCTGGGGGCGGGAGACAGAAATGTGAGCCCCGGGCCCTGGGTGCTGGTCAGGTCTGTGAAGACCTTTCGTCAACTCCCACCTGCCTGCATCCACCACCAACTTCTTTAGCCTTTGAGAAACACTTCTGCCACAATTCACAAAGCAAGGAAGTGCCCTTCACAGGAGTGGGGTGCAAGGGTATACTCTAGCATGTAGGCACTGTGGCTTAGCTGGTTAAAGCACCTGCTTTATAAGCAGGGGATCTTGAGTTCAAATTCTAGCAGTGCCTGCTTTTATACCACAATCCAGACATGTGATTGAGCAGAAAGAAATCTCATGAGGTTCAACAAGGGCAAAGTCCTGCACTTAGGACACAGCAATCTCTAAAGAACTTGTCTCAACACCCACCTGCCTACACCCACTTGTAGATGTCCAGCTTTTCTAAATAGTTCCTAAGGGTACATGTACACACCACGATATTTCCCCTTTCAGGCACTGCAACTGTGTGTCTGTTTGCACAAGGGGGATTTCCTGAAGTAATCAAAGTCTTCTCAGCACATTAAAGCAAAACTGCTTGGATATAGTTTAGTTTGGTTCATTGCGAGTTAAAGTATCGTGTCCATGGATTCGTTGCGTGCAAGCAGAAAGGCACTCAAAGCTGTGTAATTACCTCCTTTTCCCACCAGGTGGCACTGTGCTATGTCTGTAGTTCAGGCCTTTGTCCACTAGAGGCAGCTTTCAATTGCAGCTGCTTTTTTGTGGGGGTTTGGCTCTGCTAATCCCATCCCCCAGTCCTGCACCTCTACCCCACTCCTCTGCTCCCACAGCTGCATGCTGGCAGGGCACATTGTGGGGGTCCTCGGCCGGGCACTAGGCGGGGCATCTCATCCCATTTTCCAGCGCTGCAAGCAGGGCACATGCCTGTAGTACTTATACAGAAAGAAAAAAATGGAGCAAGCCAATACCTGCCCAACGCACACTGTCGTGTACTACACCGTGGTAGTGCTTGTGAACATACCACCACCAACATCAGTCCTGTATGTGCTCCCTCCCCCACTGCCACACACACACACCCTGCACCCAGCACCTCGGTCTGAACTGCAGAGCACAGCACAGTGTCAGCAGCAGCAAATGGTAAGGTTGCAACTGAGGGACGGTGGCACCTCTTCTTAGCACTTTAATATTTTGGGGTAACGTTCCTATTTCTTATCATTGTCATTCCAGAAACATGATGAATAGTGCAGACCAATGTTGCATGCCAGACCTGCCCCTCCAAGATACGCAGCATCTCGAGTGATTCATAGATATTAGGGTCGGAAGGGACCTCAGTAGGTCATCGAGTCCAACCCCCTGTCTCAGGCAGGAAAGAGCACAGGGGTCAGATGACCCCAACCAAGTGCTTGTCCAGTCTCCTCTTGAAGACCCCCAGGGTAGGGGAGAACACCACCTCCCTTGGAAGTCCGTTCCAGATTCTGGCAACCCTTACTGTGAAGTTTCATAGATTCATGGATTCATAGATGTTAGGGTCAGAAGGGACCTCAATAGATCATCGAGTCCGACCCCCTGCATA
>NW_005843523.1:47779-49232 GCF_000455745.1 Alligator sinensis
CTCCCTTGGGAGCCCGTTCCAGACCTTGGCCACTCGAACTGTGAAGAAGTTCTTCCTAATGTCCAATCTAAATCTGCTCTCTGCTAGCTTGTGGCCATTATTTCTTGTGACCCCCAGGGGCACCTTGGTGAGTAGAGCCTCTCCAATTCCTCTCTGCACCCCCATGATGAATTTATAGGCAGTCACAACGTTGCCTCTCACCCTTCTCTTGTGGAAGTTGAAGAGGTCCAGGTGCCCCAGTCTCTCCTCGTAGGGCTTGGCCTGCAAGCCCTTAACCATGAGACTGGCCCTTCTTTGGACCCTCTCCAGGTTATCCACATCCCTCTTGAAGTGCGGCGCCCAGAATTGCACGCAGTACTCCAACTGCGGTCTGACCAGCGCCTGATAGAGGGGAAGTATCACCTCCTTGGATCTGTTTGTCATGCATGTGCTGTTAGCTTTGCTGATGGCTTCATCTCACTGACAACTCATGTTCATCTTCATCACACCAGGACTCCAAGATCCCTTTCTGAGCAGGTCATTCCCTAGGCTGTAGGTGTGCTGGACATTTTTCCTCCCTAGGTGCAGCACTTTGCATTTCTCCTCGTTGAATTGCATTCTATTGTTTTCTGCCCATTTGTCCAACCTGTCCAGGTCTGCTTGCAGCTGTTCCCTGCCCTCCGGCATGTCCACATCTCCCCATAGCTTTGTGTCATCGTGTCATCTGCAAACTTGGACAGAGTACACTTCACTCCCTCCTCCAAGTCGCTGATGAAGACATTGAAGAGTATCAGTCCAAGGACCGAGCCCTGTGGGACCCCACTGCCCACGTCCTTCCAGGTCGATACCGACCCACCAACGACCATTCTCTAGGTTCGACCCTCTAGCCAATTTGCCACCCACCGGACTGTGTAAGTGCTTCCTAATGTCCAACCTAAATCTGCTAGACAGATATATAGATGTCAGAAATATCCCACCGACTTTGTAGCCTCTAGCAGGGAGGTGAAGGAGGTGGTGTTTGGACGGTGGGCTGGAAGACCTGGGGGCATTGAGTCTGGAGAGGAGAAAACTGAGTGGGGACTTGATCACAATCTGTAAATCCCTCCAGGGTGATGGGAGAGAGGCTGGAGATGGGCTGTTATCTGTGGCTGTAGGGGACAGGCCTAGGAGCAATGGTCTTGAGCTGCAGCAGGGAAAACAGAGGCTGGAGAGGAGGAGGAACGCTGTGACTCCGAGTGGGGCTGAGCGCAGGAACAGGCCCTAGAGATGTGGGGGAGTCTCCATCCCTGGCAAGGCCCAGGAGCAGGTTGCACAGACGTGTCTGGGATGGTGTAGTGAGGGCTGGTCCCGCCTTGAGCAGGGGGCTGGACTAGATGACCGTGTGAGGACCCTTCCGACCTGACTTTCCAATAGTCCATTGATCCTAAGCACCTGGGTAGATTCTCGCACAGTTCCTGATATGACCCAGCAGAAG
>NW_005843523.1:49331-52645 GCF_000455745.1 Alligator sinensis
ATACCTCTACCAGGGTAGGTGGAAGCTTCTGTCCACATTCCTTCCAAACATCTTCATCTCCAAAGACCAGATACTTTGGTTGCTTTGCTCTATTAACATTAAGACCTGGGCTCTTCGGCTCACTGACATTCTCAAAAGTTTTCTTGTTCTCCTCAAATCCCTCTGCAGATCAGACACCTATCACTGTGACAAGAATTGGGTTAGGTACGGGGGGTAGTGAAAACCAGTTTTCATTTCCAGAGGATCTTGAGCTTGTTCTGGCTTGTGCACAGGGTTGAGGTCCTTATATTTCAAGAGGTCAGTTTGCTTTTCTCATGCTTTCTTTTTCCTCTATTCCCCCCCCGAGAATTTCCTTAGGGAAGTGCTCAAATGCTTTCTGTAGCAAAACAAAGACCAAATAGACCATTTCTACCCTAGGGAATGTCTTACTCCTTTCTTATTCCTTACAGAGCTTGTTCTGGCTTGTGCACAGGGTTGAGGTCCTTATATTTCAAGAGGTCAGTTTGCTTTTCTCATGCTTTCTTTTTCCTCTATTCCCCCCCCGAGAATTTCCTTAGGGAAGTGCTCAAATGCTTTCTGTAGCAAAACAAAGACCAAATAGACCATTTCTACCCTAGGGAATGTCTTACTCCTTTCTTATTCCTTACATCCAACCTGAAACCATCCTGTAACAGAGGTGTAGGCAGTTATTTCAGCTGGAGGGCTGCTTAACGAGTTTAAGTGAACTTTTGAGGGATGCAAGGGTGGTCGCGCCCCTTGACAAGTGCACCCCCAACTAGTTGCCATCTTGGGATCAGCAGTCCTGCCCCTGACCTTTGCCACTGGAAGTCCCTCCTCTTACCCCTAAAAGTACTCTTTTGGGAAGGGGGTTTCCCATCTTGGAACCAGAAAAACAAGAAATTATATATTAAAAATCAACAATCATAATAACATATTTTAATTTTTGTCCTGATTGTGTGCGTTTGAGATGTATATATAGGTGCACAGAGTCACAGAAGTTTAGGGCTGGAAGGGACTTCATGAGATCACTGGGTCCAGCCTCCCTACTCTAGGCAGAAAAGACTGCTGGGGTCAAATAACCCCAGCCAGGTGTGCATCCACTCTCCTTTTGAAGATCCCCAGGGTAGGTGCCTGCACCACCCATACTGGGAGTCTGGTCCCACAGGGACACAGGTGGTCTTCTCATCTGTCCTTCCAGTGAGCGGATGTGGACAACACCATGAGACCTGCATCAGGGAGGTCAATGTGCAGCTTCGGAAATGGTGTCTTGAGGCAAGTGTTGGCTTTTTGGACCACGACCCATACTTCAGGACACAAGACATGCTCGGGTGGGGTGGGCTCCACCTCTCCCCAAAGGTAAGCGTGTGTTCTCTTTCAAGTTGGCTGATCTCCTCCAGCAGGCTTTAAACTAGGCTCATCGGGGAAGGGAAAGATGAGGGTGGAGGGAGCCACGGAACACCGAACCAAGAGCCACCCACAAGAATAGCCCACCCAAGACAGGCAACAAGCACAAGAAACACCCAAGTAAGAGACAGGGGCCGAGATTGTCCTGGGATTAGTGGGGCAGCGCATACACCTCCAGGAGGCCTTAAATGCCTCTACACTAATGCTCATAGTATGGGGAACAAGCAGGAAGAACTTGCTCTCCTGCTAGCACAAACCCAGACATAGTGGGGCTCACTGAAACTTGGTGGGACCCTACACATGACTGGGCAGTAAACATCAAGGGCTATAGGCTGTACAGGAGAGCTAGAACAGGGAGGAAAGGTGGGGGAGTGGCGCTCTACGTCAAGGAGCAATACACATCCTCAACAAACAGCACTGGGTCAGAGGAGGGGCAGACTGAGGTGCTCTGGGTCCAAATACAAGGGGGCCGGTGACCTAAACTACCCAGACATCTGCTGGGAGGAGCAGTCAGCCAGGTCTGACTGCTCACACAGGTTCCTAGCTGGGATGCAGGACCTCCACCTAATCCAGGAGGTGCACAGTCCCACCAGGGGAGACGACTTGTTGGACCTGGTCCTGGCCACAGGCGACGACCTGGTGAGGGGTCTGCAGGTTCTCAACCATCTGGGCGATAGCGATCATCGCCTGCTGGGATTCACCATCCAGCACAAGGTGGCAAAAGCCTGCAGCAAAGCAGCAGCCCTGGCCTTCAGGAGGGCCGATTTCAATGAGGTAAGAAAAATAGTTGGGCAAGTACTGAGGTCCCGGAGGGGAAGGGAGGGGAGTCGGGTGTCCAAGAAGAGTGGTCATTCCTGAAGGAGACGATCCTCCAAGCCCAAAGGGCAACAATCCCAATCCAGATCAAAGCGGGCAAGAGAGCTCAAAAGCCCCCATAAGCTCACCAAAAGCATCCACGAATGTCTCAAAGCTAAAAAGGAGGTGTACACCCAATGGAAGGGAGGGGCCATCACCACAGAGGATTATACCTCCATTGCTCAAGATTGTAGAGGGGCGGTCAGGAAGGCCAAGGCAGACAGAACTGGGACTAGCAACCTGGATCAAAGATAACAAGAAGTCCTTTTTTAAATACATATGGGGTAAAAAGGTGGTACTGGGTAACGTAGGGCCTATGCAGGACACGCTAGGAAATCTGGTGGTTACATCAGATGACAAAGCTAACCTCTTTAACAATTTCTTTGCCTCCATTTTTTTGAGCAGGGAGCAGGGGCATTCCCCCACCGGGATCCCCGACAGACCCAGGGGAGGCGCAGCCAGGCCCAGGGTCAGTGAGGACCTAGTCAGGGAACTTCTGGAGAGACTAGATGTGTTTAAATCAGCAGGTCCCGATGATCTCCACCCCAGAGTGCTGAGGGAATTAGCAGAGGTCATTGCAGGACCCCTCGAACAGCTTTACAAGCACTCGTGGTGCTCTGGCCAGGTGCCGGAGGACTGGAAAAGGGCCAATGTGGTCCCCATTTTCAAAAAAGGGAGGAAGGAGGATCCAGGAAACTATAGGCCTGTTAGTCTTACCTTGGTCCTGGGGAAGCTCTTTGAGAAAATTATCCAGGAGCACATCTGCGAGGGGCCAGCAGGGGAGGTTATGCTCAGGGGCATCCAACATGGGTTCATTCGAGGCAGGTCCTGTCAGACCAACCTGGGGCCTTCTATGACCAGGTCACAAAATCCTTAGACACAGGGGTAGCAGTGGATGTAGTTTTCCTGGACTTTAGGAAGGCCTTCAACACTGTCTCTCACCCCAGTCTCATTAAGAAATTAGGTGACAGTGGTGTCGATGCCTACACGGTCAGATGGGTGGCAAACTGAGTGGAGGGCTGCACCCAGAGAGTGCTGGTGGACAGGGCATTTTC
>NW_005843523.1:52682-57856 GCF_000455745.1 Alligator sinensis
CACTAAGATGTGGGGAGAAGTGAGCACGCTAGAAGGGAGAGACAGGGCTGCAATTGGATCTGCACAGGTTACAGGGGTGGGCGGATGAGAACAGGATGGGAGTCAACACTGACAAGTGCAAGGTGCTGCACCTGCGGAGGAAGACCCAGCAGCAGACCTACAGGCTGGGGAACTCCCTTCTCGTCAGTGCAGAGGCAGAAAAGGATCTCGGAGTCATCATTGATTCCAAGATGAACATGGGCCGGCAGTGTGGGGACACAGTCAGGAAGGCCAACCGCACCTTGTCGTGTATCCACAGATGCATCTCGAGCAGGTCTAAGGAGGTGATCCTCCCCCTCTATGCAATGCTGGTCAGGCCGCAGTTGGAGTACTGCGTCCAGTTCTGGGTGCCGCACTTCAGGAGGGATGTGGACAGCGTGGAGAGGGTCCAGAGGAGGCCACCCGCATGGTCAGGGGGCAGCAGGGCAGATCCTATGAGCGGAGGCTACGGGACCTGAACCTGTTCATGCCCCCACAAGAGAAGGCTAAGGGGGGATCCATGAGAAAACTGTGCTGGCTGTCATGCAGAACTTTGCCTCCTATTAGCTTACTGCATATAGGCTCCTTAAGACATTTTTCAAGGATTTTTCCTGGGATTGAGGTCAGGCCAATTGGCCTGTAGTTCCCTGAGTCCTCTCTCTGAAGTGATTCCATAATTGCTCAAAATGAGGAATGGCTGACTCTTCAGCCTACAGAAGAGAAGGCTGAGAGGGGACTTGGTAGCAGCTCACCGATACATCAGGGGAGTACAGCAAGGGCTTGGTAAACAACTGTTCACCAGGGCACCCTCGGGGAAAACCAGGATAATGGCCACTAACTCCTGGAAGACCATTTCAAGCTCAACATTAGGAAAAACTTCTCCAAGGTCAGGGTGTCCAGACTGTGGAATAGGCTCCCTCCAGAGGTGGTGCAATCGCCGACCCTGCAAATCTTTGAGACTGGAAGGTCAACTTGCTGGAGTCACCTGACCCCCGGTTGTCTTCCCTTTCTGGTGCAGGGGGCTGGACTTTTCCAGACCCTGACAACCAATTGGTCTTTGGAACAACCCTTAAGGTAACTAGAAGCTGCTATCAAATCCCGCCCCCTGCCCCCAAGTCTTCTTTTCTCCAAGCTATAGAAGCCGTTCCCTCAGCCTCTCCTCCCAAGTCATGTCCCCCAGCCCCCTCAGCACTTCCATTGCCCTCTGCTGGCTATCTCCAACTTGTCCACATCCTTTCTGTATTGGGGGCCCCAAAACTGGACCCAGTACTTCAGATGTGTACTCACCAGTGAAGAATAGAGGGAAATAATTACTTCTGTCGATTTGCTGGCAACGCTCCTACCAATGCAGCCCAGGATGCCAACAGCCTTCCTGGCACCAAGGGCACACTGCTGTCTCCTATCCAACTTATTGTCCACTGTAACTATAGTGTTTACCCTTGTCCATTGTGTTCAGGGATGGGGTACTCACTCAGGCCTCCATGCCCCTGGGGTTGTCCTCGAGTCAGCATTCAGCAGAGACCAGTGCGACGATAAACAGCATTTACTGTATTAGGACACAGGATTCAGCAGCACGCACACACACACACACACACGTTCACAGCTTGCAGGGAGAACCACACACACCAACAAACTGCATCTACAGGGCATCAGAGGGAAAACTGAACCATTACACCACAGGTCCCTTAAAGGTATATTCCATATAGCAGAGCAACCCCAGGTCGTTTTCTGCAGAGCTGCTCTTTAGCCAGTTGGTCCCAAGCCTGCAGCAGTGCCTGGGGTTGTTGCATGCTAAGTACGGGACTTTGCATGTGTTCTTGTTGGACCTCATACGATTTCTTTTGGCCCAGTTCTCCCATTTGTCTAGTTCACTCTGAATCCTAGCCTCACCCCATCGTGTAGCTATTACTCCCCGCAGCTTGGTGTCATCCATGAACTTGCTTAGGGTGGACTGCATCCCTTCTTCCAGATTGTTAAGGAAGATACTGAACAAAACCAGGCCCAGAACCAACCCCTGGGGCACTCCACTTGATACCAGCTGCCAACTAGACCTCGAGCCATTGATCGCTACCTGTTGAATCTGATGATCCAGCCAGCTTTCTGTCTACCTTACAGTCTGTTCATCCAACCCAGACTTCCTTAGCTTGCTTGCAAGAATGCTGTGGGAGACTGTATCAAAAGCCTTGCTAAAATCAAGGGTTATACCGTCCACTGCTTCCCCTGCATCCACAAAGCCAGCTATCTTATCATAGAAGGCAATCAGATTGGTTATGCATGACTTGCGCTTGGTGAATCCACACTGACTGTTGCTAATCACATTCTTATCCTCCAAGTTCTTCACAATGGATTCCTTGAAGACCTGCTCCATGGTTTTTCCAGGGACTGAGGTGAGGCTGACTGGTCTGCAGTTCCCTGGATCCTCCTCTTTTTGTTAAGGATGGGCACTAGATTTGCCCTTGTCCAATCATGCAGGACCTCCCCCAATTGCAAGGTACATAAAAATCAATTATTTTTTATTTAAGTCATATTTTTAAAAAATCATCAATAAAATCAATTTCTCTCATTTAAAAAATGTTACAATTAAATCTCATCACAAACATGCTAAGCCTACACTTACCATCTCATAAAAATGAATGAATGGCTCTGTCACACTCACACATGTTGAGTTACCTACCAATCAAACATGAGCATTCATTTCAGTTTTTCATCTCATGAAAACAGCTCTAGTCTGTCTGTCCAGCCTAACGACCAGCTCTTGCTTCTTGAAAGTTGTGGGCTTTCAGTTTCTGTTTCTCAGCAGACTGAAGTCACACGTGGAAAGACCCAGGCTGGATAGGATAGTTGTTCTGTGCTTATGTGGTGGTGGAGCTGGGCCAAGCAAGGCAGAGGAGTTAGTTAAGACACTGTCTTAAAGACAGAGAAACGGTATAGGAAAGGAGGGAGGCAGAGTAGAAAGGAGCAGTGGAGTGGACTGAAAAAGGGGAGACATTATTCAGTAGTACACACACAGCTTCCTATATTCCCCCACACTTTTGCCACAGAAAAACTGTCATGGCTTCTGGGCATAAGAGAGACCCCATCTGGGAATATTTTGAAGAAATTCCTTCCCTGGGTAAAAAAGGAAAATCTGTCATGTGTAAGCAGTGCAAGAAGGAGATGCAGGGCCTAGCTGCAAGAAGGAAACTTCATAATGAATACTGCTTATTGGGAGAAAATGTATTGGTTGGAGATGTGGATATGTCCGAAGATCAATGTGGAGCAACTGGTTAGTAAATTAAATAACTCACTTTGCAATGCATCGTTCTTCAAGACTCTCTCTATGCCTTTTAATATAAGTGTGATTTAACAAGTAAATTTGCAAGCTGTTTGCTATGTCGGATGTTGCTAGAAAAAAAGTTTAGCTTAGCTAATCCTTATGGCTTGTTTAATTAGTTAACTAGGTTTAGAATCTATCACTCAAGTTTACGGTACAGAAAACTGCAGTAAGAGAAATCTAGAGTTGCCAGTTGCCACTGGGTGCCATTTTCTTATTTTATATTACATAATATAGGGGCAGGGAAAATACGGCCCGTGGGCCGGATGCGGCCCACCAGGCCATTTTATCTAGCTTACAGAGCCCCTAAAAAATTTAGTAAATTAATATTTATTCACCTGGCTACCTGTCAATGCTAGCTGGAGCCAGGGGCAGTAGGACCCAGAGGGAGCCCTCAGCAGGCTTACAGGCTTGAGCAGCCCAGCCCTGCCCACCCCCATCCAGTTCCCTGCTTTCCTGCTCCAGCACCATGTGGCTCCTAGATGCATCCCCCAACCACAGAGCATGGGACCACCCTGGTAGAGGTGTGTATGTGTGTATGCACACGCGCGAGTTTGTAGGCAAAGGGGCAGAGTGTGTCTGTGTGTGTGTGTGCGTGTGCGCGCGCACACCTGCAGGCACTCGGGCAGTGTGTGTGTGTGTGTGTGTGTGTGTGCGCGCGCGTGTGTGTGTGTGTGGGAGGGACCACGAAGGATCATTGCGTCAGACCCCCTACCCCAGCCAAGTGTCTATCTAGACTCCTCTTGAAGACCTCCAGATTAGATAAGAGTACAACCTCTCTTGGCAGCCCATTCCAGATTCTGGCCACCCTTACTTTGAAAAATGTCTTCCTAATGTCTAACCTGAATCTACTCTCCACTAGTTGGTACCTGTTATTCCTAGTTACTCCTAGGAGTCCCTGGTAAATAGCGCATCTCCAATTCTCTGTTGTCCTCCCTTGATAAACTTATAGGCGGCTTCAAGGTCACCTCTCAGCTGCCTCTCGTGAAGGCTGAAGAGATCCAGATCCCTCAACCTCCCCCCGTAGGGTCTTGTACGGAGGCCACTAATCATACGAGTAGCCCTCCTCTGAACCTTCTCCAGATTTTCCGCATCCCTCTTGAAGTGCCTTCTTGGCAACAAGGCCACACTGCTGGCTTACAGTCACCTTACTGTCCACTTTAACTCCGAGGGCCTTCTCTGCAGGATGGGTTATTAACCTCTTGGAGTGGGTCCTACAGGACACCCATGGAGCCAAATGGCTTTCATACACGGAGGGAAGCCTCAGTATGCCCAATGGGAGATTACAACTTGATGCATTTCACCCAGAGGATCCCTTCATTCTTTCCCAACTCTTCCACAGAAGAGCCTTGGGCTCCTAGATAATGACCCATGTTTTCGGGCGGGAGACTTGCTGGGGTGGGATGGGCTTCACCTCTCTCCTAAAGGCAAGCATGTCTTCTTTTCCAGGTTGGCTGATCTCATACGGCAAGCTTTAAAGTGGGCTGCAGGAAGACATGGAGACACCACCTGAGCAAGACAGGTGACACTGGGCACAGGATGCAAGGAGTGCCCAGGTAAGAAACGGAGGTCCAGATAGTCTTCCAAATCGGGGGTGGCACACGCAGCTATGCAAGGCCTTAAATGCCTGAATACCAATGCTCATAGTATGGGGAACAAACAGGAGGAACTCACCCTCAGAATAGCCAGTTCAAACCCAGACATAGTGGGGCTTACAGAAACGTGGTGGGATTCATCCCACGACTGGGCAGTTAGCATTAGGGGCTATAGGCTCTACAGGCAGGATAGAGAAGGAAGGAAGGAAGGGAGGGGGTGTGGCGCTCTATGTCAAAGAGCAATACAC
>NW_005843523.1:59647-69349 GCF_000455745.1 Alligator sinensis
TTAACAAAAACAGGATGCGTTTCAATACTGACAAGTGCAGGGTGCTGCACTTGGGCAGTAGTAACCGGCAACACACTTATAAGATGGGAAACTCCCTTCTTGAGAGCACGGAGGCAGAAAGGGATCTTGGAGTCATCACTGATTCCAAGATGAACATAGGACGACAATGCGAGGTCACGGTCGGCAGGGCTAACCGGGCCCTATCGTGCATCCACAGGTGCATCTCAAATAGGGCCAAGGAGGTGATCCTCCCCCTCTATGCGACACTGGTCAGGCCGCAGCTGGAGTACTGTGTCCAGTTCTGGGCACTCCACTTCAAGATGCATGTGGACAGCATGGAGAGGGTCCAGAGGAGGGCCACCCGCATGACCCGGGGACAGAAGGGCAGACCCTACAACAAGAGGCTACAGGACCTGAACCTGTTCAGCCTTCACAAGAGAAGGCTGAGGGGGGACCTGGTGACCGTCTATAAACTCACTAGGGGAGACCAGACGGGTTTGGGAGAGACCTTGTTTCCCCCAGCGCCCCCCGGGATAACAAGGAATAACGGCCACAAGTTGTTGGAGAGCAGGTTTAGATTAGACATCCATAGGAACTACTTCACTGTCAGGGCGGCTAGGATCTGGAACCGACTTCCAAGGGAAGTGGTGCTGGCTCCTACCCTGGGGCGCTTTAAGAGGAGGCTCAATGCCTACCTGGCTGGGGTCATTTGAGCCCAGTTTTCTTCCTGCCCAGGCAGGGGGTCGGACCTGAAGATCTGCAAGGTCCCTTCCGACCCGACTTTTGTGATTCTATGATCTGCAGGGTGCACCTCCTTTACCCTTATAATTGCATTTCACAGCTCTTGAGAGGACAGAGACCAACCACAGGGGTATCATGTTACGTTGTGGGGCTTGATAACCAAGGAACCTGTTCCAGAGACTATCGTGGTGGGAAGGAAGGCAGGGGGTGCAGCTGGCACCTGGTGGTGCTAAGTTCTGATGAGGGGCTGAGCAGCAGAACTGGCTGAACTGGGCCCACGGGGTGGCAGTAGCAGTTTCTTGCAGACCACGATGGGCACGTGCAGGCCTGGGAGATGGGTGATGCGGTGGGGAGCAAAGGTTTGGTCAGAGTGGAAAGCAGGGAATCCTTCCCCAGGAATATACGCTCTCCTTCCTGCAACTCTACAGCCTCAGCACAAGAACCGCGGGGCCAGCAGGGACGTCAGAGTGGGAGTCTGCCAAACACAGTCCCTGGGTGTCATACGGAGCCAGCTGTCTTGGGGAAGGCACCTATGGTGAAGACGCTTCTTCTCCCCTGGGAGCACTGGCTGTTTTAGAAAATGATGGGGATGGCACAGGCTCCAAGGCTGATGCAAGGATCATCTCACAGATCCCCCAGTATCCGTCCTGGCCTCTGCCTGAGGTGTTTCCTTATAAACTTCCACCTGCATCAAGCCTGGGAGACCAGCCTTTGTGTCCATTTGGTTTTCTAGTGGCCTAGAAAGGCTGAATGAAGGGTGAACTGTTGGTGCTGCCCACCAGCATGAGACTGCTTCCTTGTATGCAAACACCAGTGGGTGCAAAGCCCGGTATATAGACCCAAACCCTTCCTGTATTGCTGGCAGAATCATGGATGCCCCTGGACAGGGATGCACTGGTGCTGAACCAGTTGGAAGGAGTGGAGGAAGCACTTCCCACACTCCGAGCATACATGTGGTTTCTTCCCTGTATGGATGAGCTGGTGTCGGGACAGGTGGGAGGACTGGGTGAAGCTCTTCCCACACTCTGAGCACTGATGTGGCTTCTCCCCTGTGTGTATCTGCTGGTGGTGGACCAAGGCGGAAGATACGGTCAAGCTCTTCCCAAATTTGGAGCACAGATATGGCTTTTCCCTCATGTGGATAAGTTGGTGATGAGTCCGGCTGGAGGAGTGAGTGAAGCTCTTCCCACACTCTGAGCACTGATATGGCTTCTCCCCTGTGTGGATACGCTGGTGCTGAGCCAGGTTGAAGGAGTAAGTGAAGCTCTTGGCACATACTGAGCACTGATGTGGCTTCTCCCCTGTGTGGACAAGCTGGTGCTGAGCCAAGGTGGAGGACTGAGTGAAACTCTTCCCACAGTCTGAGCACTGATGTGGCTTCTCCCCTGTGTGGATTCGCTGGTGCTGAGCCAGGCTGGAGGACTGAGAGAAGCTCTTCCCACAGTCTGAGCACTGATGTGGCTTCTGCCCTGTGTGGATTCGCTGGTGCCGGGCTAGGCTGTAGGACTGAGTGAAGTTCTTCCCACACTCTGAGCACTGATGCAGCTTCTGCGTGTGGATTCGCTGGTGCTGATCTAGGCTGCGGGAGTTTGCAAAGCTCTTTCCATGCTCCGAGCACTGACGTGGCTTCTCCCCTGTGTGGGTACGCTGGTGCCTCGCTAGGCTGCAGGACTGAGTGAAGCTCTTTCCACACTTTGAGCAATGATGTGGCTTCTCCCCTGTGTGGATAC
This sequence comes from Alligator sinensis, assembly GCF_000455745.1. Taxonomy (NCBI): domain Eukaryota; kingdom Metazoa; phylum Chordata; order Crocodylia; family Alligatoridae; genus Alligator; species Alligator sinensis. Next base: position 62,119 of record NW_005843523.1, read on the forward strand.
GTTGGTGCTGAGCCAGACTAGAGGACTGACTGAATGTCTTCCCACACTCCAAGCATTGATGTGGCTTCTCCCCTGTGTGGATACGCTGGTGCTGAGCCAGGCTAGAGGAGAGTGTGAAGCTCTTTCCACACTTTGAGCACTGATGTGGCTTTTCCCCTGTGTGTATTCGCTGGTGTTGAGCCAGGCTGGAGGAGTAAGTGAAGCTCTTCCCACACTCTGAGCACTGATATGGCTTCTCCCCTGTGTGGATTCGGTGGTGCTGAGCCAGGCCTGAGGAGTTAGCAAAGCTCTTCCCACACTCCAAGCACTGATGGGGCTTCTCCCCTGTGTGGATACGCTGGTGCCGAGCCAGCTGGGAGATGTAAGCGAAGGTCTTCCCACACTCTAAGCACTGAAGTGGCTTCTCTCTTGTGTGCATGCACCGGTGACTCGCCAGGTTGAATAGCTGCCTGAATCTCTTCCCACACTTGGTGCAGTGGTGCCACACACACTCATGCTGGGACAGGTCTTGCAAGCAGCTGAAGTCCTTCCTGCACTCAGTGCAGTGGTGCGTCTTCCTCCCTCGGGGGATGCACCGGTCCTGAGACAGGGAGAAAAAATGGGTGAATCTCTTGCCACTCGTGACACAGCTGTGCCTGATGCTTCCCCCTCTGCACATGTAGGTGCTTCACGAGGTCTGTGGTGCGCACAAAGCTCTTCCCCCATTTGGGTGAAGCAGTGGGGTAGCTTTCCAGAATGGGTCTTGCAATGAGCAACCAGGGCAGAGGCAGGTGAAGGTCTTCCTACATTTGGTGCATACATGGGACTTCTCCCCAGATGGACACTTAAAGGTTTTCCTGACCTTTAGGCAGGGGTCATGTAGGTGCTTCACGAGGTCTGTGGTGCGCACAAAGCTCTTCCCCCATTTGGGTGAAGCAGTGGGGTAGCTTTCCAGAATGGGTCTTGCAATGAGCAACCAGGGCAGAGGCAGGTGAAGGTCTTCCTACATTTGGTGCATACATGGGACTTCTCCCCAGATGGACACTTAAAGGTTTTCCTGACCTTTAGGCAGGGGTGAGCTCTGCCCCTGTGCTTGGCAGTGAGCTCCTGCTTCCCTCTGTTGGCCTCCCCACTGCCTTCGCTTGAATGCAGTGCATATTTTCAATGGCTCTTTAGGTCTCTCAGCTCTTCCCTGAATCCAGGGAACCTGCACCACAAATTCTTCCCCACGTCCGGGGCTCTTTCTAGGTTCTGCCCCTTCTCCACCCTCATGCCCAAGGGGAGATGGTACCTGGTTCATCGCTACATTCTCCTTCTGCTTTTGGGGCCTCCCCTGACTCTCGTGCCATGGCTCCTTCTCAGGTCCCAGGGAGTCCATCTCAACCAAACTCCTTGGGGACGTCTGTGCTGGCTCCAGGTCTACAGACCCTTCCGCAGGAGGCTGCTCCTCAGCTCTGCTCAGTGGCCAGGCACCTCCTGCATGGGGAAGAGACACTCCAGATTAGTCCCTACACTGCTGGGAAAGGGTAAACACTGCTATTTCTTCTACTAGGATGGGCCTCAGAGCAGGCCTGGACCTTGGCATTGTGTTCCTTTAGGAAAACAAGATTTTCCTGCCAAAACCCCAAGCGCTGGGGGTGAGGGAGTGGCAGGCCCTTTGGCTCGGCTAATGTTCCCTACTCAGTGCAGTTCAGAGCCTGACTCTGAAGAGTTTCTGGCCCACCTGTCCTTACCATCACCTCAGGCCCTGCTGGGACAAAAACAAGTGGAACTTGTGCATTAGGGCAGTGTCTGAAGAGTTTCATACTCTAAGGGGCTGAGTCTCAGGCTTTGTGACACTCAAGGCCCCAGAGAGGAAACATGAAGGGGGCAATTCTGGTGCAAGCCATGGGGGATTCACTTCCTGCCACAACCTGAAATCTTGTGAATCCCACCCGTGCCATGGCGCCATTTCATGCAGCCTGAGATCAGAATGAAACTCTTCCTGGGTTCCAGGTCAACCTGACCAGAAGCAGCCAGCAACAGCCTCAGCTTCTTTCTTGTCCAGCAGGAGTGGCTACAAAGAACCTGTGTATACCATGCTGATTTCAATGGGGGACTACAAATCCCATCATACCCTGGGAGAGGGTGGCTACCTTGGGCTGCTGAATGAACTCTTACATTGCTTTGTGACGATGGCAACTTAAGTTCGTGGTGGCGCACATAAACTAGATCTGGGCTGAAAATCAGAACAACAAATCTGACTGTCCCCTAACATGTGTCGTTAGAAGGAGAAGAAGGGAACAGTTTCTTGTTTCCAAATTGTTCAATTTGAGAGAGTGGGAACAACACCTGCCTGCACACATTACAGCAGGCGTGGGCAAAATATGGTCTGTGGGCCGCATGTGGCCCACGAAGGGGGTTGTCCAGCAAGCACCAGTGCATGCAGCCCTGACCCCATGCCAACTCCAGGCTCACCTGTCCGGGCTGAGCAGTAGCAGCAGTGGCTGCGCAAGAAGAAACTGCTGCTCTTGGGGGGGTGGGTAAATTAGCTCCTGTCCCTCGCCACTGCTAGGCAGTTTTTGGTGCATCCTGTGTGGCAGGGGTGACAGTGCAGAGCAGCTGCAGGGCAGCCCAGAGGCAGTGGTGACCAGTTGTGGCAGCCCATGGAAGCTAGATGCGAGACAACCACCAAGACAGCAAACCTGACTGTCTCCCAATATGTGCCATTAGAAGGAGAAGGGAACAGCAGTTGCTTGTTTCAACACTGTTCAGTTTTAGAGAGTGGGAACAACACCTGCCTGCACACATTACATCAGGGGTGAGTAATATACAGCCTGTGGGTGGCATCTCACCCACGGAGGGGCTTTGTCCAGGCTGCAGCGGGTTCCCTGGCATGGCTCCACAGCTGGGATGCCTTCCCAGGTAGTCCAGGTGGCAGCAGCTTCTTTCGGCTGCCGCCAGCCGAGCCATCGTGGCAGGTACCAGTGCGCGCAGCCCTGGTCCCATGTGCTCTATGCCAGCTCCGGGCTCGCCTCTCTGGGCTGAGCAGTGACAATGTGGGAGAGAAACTGCTGCTCAGTGTGGGACAAAAGCAACCCCTCCTGCTGCCAGTGCTTCCAGGTATAGCTGCCCAGAGCCCATGCAGGGCTGCCCTGAGTCTCCACTGTGTCACTGCCATCTCCAGCCTGCCCGGTGGGGCAGAGGTGGCTACTCAGAGCAGACCCAGGACAGCCCTGCACGGGCTCTGGGCAGATGCACCAGGAAGCGCTGGCAGCGGGAGGGGAAGGGACCACTTTTACTCCACGCTGAGCAGCAGTTTCTCTCCCCTGCCACGGCTGCTGGGCCTGGGCCCCAGCACCAGCTCTAGGCTCACCCCTCCAGGTGGAGCAGCTTCAGCAGCAGCGGCAGCAGCTGCACCAGGAAGAAGCTGTCACTTGTTGCAGGGAAAAATCGACTCCTCCTCCTCGCTGACACACCAGGCAGTTTTTAGTGCGGCCGCCCGGAGCCTGTGCTACACCAGGCTGCCCTGCGGGTCTGTCACTGCCGCCTGTGGGCTGACCTGCGCGGCAGCAGTGACAGAGCAAAGCAGCCGCAGGGCACCCCAGAGGCGGCGGTGACCAAGCTGCAGGCAGCTGCACCAAAGACTGCCCAGCAGTGATGAGGGGGAGGGTCCGCTTCCCACCCCCCACCCTGCAACGAGCAAGTTTCTGCCTGGCTGCTGCTGAGGCTGGAGGGGTGAGCCTGGAACTGGCACAGGGTGCATGGGGCTGGGACTGCAAAGCACTGCTCTCCACTGCTACCATGGGGCTGGGGGCAGCAGGGGCAGCAGCTGGAAGGGGCTGCTTTACCCATGCTGCATGCCCAGGGGCAGTTGAATGCATCAAGGCTAGGCAGAGCTGGCACAGGCCGTGCTGGGGCTGTGTGGCTCATTTGGGCACATGAAGGGGCTCCCATGCACACCCCACATATCCTCAAACCCTCCCACGCAAACCCCACATCTACACCATCCCCCCCTGCAATCATACACACCAAAAACGCCACACCTTCCCACATCCTTCTCTACAATCCCCCACACTCACAACCACAAGCCTCTTTGGGAAGCCCCGTTCACTGCTACATGCACACACCACACACCCCCCCCCCCACAGGCCACCACAAACCCCATACCTACCCACACATCCCCACAAACCACCCATACCACCCCACACATCCACACACACCCCATACCCACTCACCCATACTTTCTAGGGGTGCACTGATAGACATTTTGTGGGCTAATACCGATAGACGCTTTTTAAGGAGACATATCGGCCAATACCGATCCAATTTCATATACAGCTGCATCGAGCTGGTAAGTCTGTTGTGGTGGAAAGGAAGCGGGAGGGAAGTGGTGTGGGGGGGCGATCAACACCCCCTGCATGGTGAGGGCAGGAGTGGGGCTGGGGCATGCACTGCCCACCCAGCTGGGGTGGGGGACACAGCCTTGGCTTGTCCGGTGGATATAGTGGGGGGAAGGGCAGCTCCCGCCACTGCGCACACCCCAGGAGGGCATTGCGGGGGGCAGGTCATGACCCCCTGGAATCACGGTCAGCACCCTGCAATGGCAGCACAGGGCAGGCCTGCGGCTTCCAGGTCCTGCATGCACTCTGGCTATGGAGCTGTACTGACGGTAGCATTGGGTGGGGGCGGGAAACACCCATAACTCACCTGGCAGCAGGTCCTCCCATCTTGAGATTTCCCCACAGTCCTCATCTTCACAGACCCAGAGCTCCACCTGTCCTCGCTGGATGCTGCAGATTAAGTCAGGTGTGGGACCTCGATATCCTGTTTGGGCAGTAGTTAAAGAGCATTTGTGACTGCGTACAGGACACAGAATCCAACTGAGATTTGAGGAATGGATCCAGTGAACTCAAGGTGTCTACTAGGGCCTTGATGGACAAGAGAGGATGGGCATTTAAGATGAAAGACAGGGCACTGCAGGAAGAAGCCTTCAAGAGATGACAGTCCTTATGGCCCAGGTGGATGAGGAATGGTCACAGGAAACAAAGCTCCAACCACTCCTCACTCCAGCATTAAACTGGGAGAGTCACCAGGGGCAGGTGTAGAGTTGCAGTGATCTATGATGCACTGGGGAACAGAAACAAAGCTTTCACTGTTTGCAAGGTACCAGAAAGAAGAGATATTGGACACACTGATTGATGGATAACACTTATCTTATCAGTGTAATTCCAGGAAAAGAAGTGAAAATGAGCTTAGTGAAGGGACTCATGGCAGTGAAAAGTGTTAGACCCCGACTCCATGCTGCGCCCAACGACTCGAGAGACGACTATCCAATAGCTCATGGATCCAGTTGCTTGTTAGCCAGAGCAAGCAGGGTGCAAACACCAGCACACACTGCTCGCAACAGCTTTATTCAAAATGGAGACAGCTTCGGACAAGGGTCCAACAAACTGGGGACCTGCCCCAAACATCAGTTCTTTCCACGTTTTTACACCTTGGTTCATGCTCATTAAAATTCACTCCACCTCTGTCCCTCCCTTTGTTCCACCCATATCAGCTCGCATCTCAAGCTCCGCCTCTGTTTACTGTTTACTTCATTAGCATGAAATCACCTCTGCATTTAATTCATTTACATGCCTTTTCGCTCTAAGCGCACGTGTAAGGCCATGAACTCGGCTTCTCCCAGTCACTTGTGGTTTCCTTGCTGATTTCAGCACTATCCCCAGGATCTTACATCTGCTTTATCTCCGAACAATAGCCGTTGGTCTGCATCCTGTTTCCTTTTACACAATACATCATATGCCCTGCACACTATCCCAGGGTTAGAAAATTGCTTGCTTAACCATTTGCAAAGTTACTTTTAATATATCATTCTGCCTTGTGACCAACAGCTTTTGCTGAGACACAGATAAACTCTTTTATTCAGCTGCAAATCCAGTGCTCCCCAAGATTCAAATATTGTCACCCTAACAAAAAGCATCCATGACAAGTGGATAAATATGAGACTTATTTCTAGGAGAGAGAGTGATTTGTCATCACCAGGGACAGAAAAGGATGATCTCATAATAACTGTAGCTGCAACTGAGCCATCATCCCGTCCATTGGGAGGATCACCCCAGGAGGGGTGAGGAGCGCAGAGGTTGGCAAGCACTGCAGGCTTGAACACCAAGTTGCTGGGAGCTGCAGATATGGACAAAAGAAGGCAGAAAGAGACACGTTTCACAGCATGTGAAAGGCCGTGATATAGAAATGGTCCATGTGGTCTTTGCTGAGCTAGAGAAAACACTGAAGCACTTCCTTAAGGAGATCCTCTGGGGGAAGGCAGGGGAAAGAAAGCATCAGAAAAGCAAACTGACCTCTTAAAGGCTCAGTACCACAGCCCTATGCACAAGCCAGTACAAGCCCCTGTATTAGAGATCCTCTGGAAATGAAAACTGGTTCTCACTAGGTCCTGCAGCTAGCCCACTTCTTGTCATCACAATGATGGGCATGCAATCAGCAGAGGGATTTTAGGAAGAGCACAAGAAAACTTCTGAGAGGGGCAGAGGGAGCTTGAGAATCTCTGACCTACGGAGATGAAGTTGTTAGGAAGGGATGCGGACGAGAGCTTCCAGAGACCCCTTGGCAGACAAACCTGGCTTACATCTCGTGTACACGTCGCAAGAGGAGCAGTTGAGCAAATGCCTCTTCCCGTTGTAGCAGCAGAGGCTGATAAGACTTTCTATTAACTTCTGCTGTGTCTGGAGAGAACACGCTAGGCCAGACAGGGAGGAAGTCAGAATCCTCCCCCAGGGAACAGCTCTTAGTGCATTCGTGCACAATGACCTGGAGATGGTGTAAATGTGCTGAGACAGTAAAGGGAGATCATGTTGCCAAGAAACTGCTGCATGTGGAAGAACCAGGAGTCACAAGAATGGGGAAGGCACAAGTGAAGGCGGCTGGAGCAAATGAAGGAGGAGATCTGTCTGAAATGTGAGGGAGGCCTGATCACTGACAGGGCAGTGGGGAGAAAGAGGATTTAAACCTCCAGCCAAAAGTTCATGAGGATGAGACTACTGAAACAGGGAGGTGACTACAAAACCGTTCACATATCTCCAGGGAGAAGCAAGACCCAGAGCTTTACCCAGGGAAACGAGGGCTTGGTGATTCTTCAGCATCTGGTCCCGGTAAAGCACCTTGTCTTCATCGTCCAGCAGCTCCCACTCCTTCCGTGTGAAATACACCGCCACGTCCTCAAACACCTCCCGGAGCTGCAGGCACAAGCGTTGCA
>NW_005843523.1:69427-70202 GCF_000455745.1 Alligator sinensis
TTAGCCATGACAGGTAAGGGGACACAACTCCCCAGTCTTCAGCTGACATGTGACGTGGATGCAGCTGCGGATACAGGAGTTCAGGTGCCGGCTTTAGCCCAGCTCATCCCGCTCTATTTGCTCAGTCCTTTGGGGCAGCCTGGGCAGCATTTCTAGGGGCAGGGAGCCCTGGCTCCATGCACTGTAACCCGGCTGGCCCGCGCCAGCACCCCTGGTATCTACACTCGGGAGGGAGCTCCTGCTAATGTAGCTAGGGCTGCAGCCTCCATCAATGCTGCCTTCATGCTCTTCAGTTCTCTCTGCTCCCCAAATTCATTACAGCACGCCCAGCTCCTCCTGCGCTCTGCCCCACCTGTACTCCCCACCACAAGTGAACCGGGTGCCCTGCTCACCTCCGAGCTCTCCTCCTGCTTTGGAGGCCTGCCCTGCCCCTTCTGCACTTGGCCTGGCTCAGGGGTCAGGGAGCTCCTCTCCTCCAGGCTCCCTGCGCACGTCCTCTGCAGCTCCAGGATCACCGGCCCCTCCTCAGCAGGCTGCTGCTCAGCTCTCTGCAGGGTCCCAGCACCTGCACGTGGGAAGGGAGGGCACACGTGAGCCCTGGTGCTGCTGGCACGGGGAAAGCCCTGCAAGTCTCCTGCACTGGCCTGGCACTGAGGAGACGGGGGCTTCAGTGTGTGGAAGAGGGGGGAGAAGGAAGATGCAGAATCCTGCAGCTCTTGCTAACACAACTCCACAGGCATGAGGCTGGAGATGAGCCCCAGTAACTCTGTCCCAG
>NW_005843523.1:71120-71328 GCF_000455745.1 Alligator sinensis
GGACACCCCCCGCGTGGCGCTGGCGCTGGCGCTCGGCTAGGTGGAAATGGGGTCAAGAGTCTAAAAAGGGAAAAAGTAGCCACGCTTTGTTGATGGAAACCTGAGCAGGGGCGTGCAGCAAAACGCCCCGACACGTGCACGCACCGGCGGCCCCGCCAGGAGAGCAGGGATTCAATCCCTTCCTGGACCCTAGATGACCTGACCTGAG
>NW_005843523.1:71377-87611 GCF_000455745.1 Alligator sinensis
GGGCGGTCCATGGTGCCAACTGCGGCACTTCCCAGCGCGCTGCAGGCACGGCGACTCCTAGCCCCCCCCAGCACTGCCTTCCCCGCGTCTCTGAAACCCGCCGGAGACGCACGGAGCAGTGCGCCCTGCCTGCCTGCCTGCTCCCACACGGACGGGGTGTTCCCACCCGCCCAGTGCGGAATCACGCGGTGACCATGTGAAGACACTGCTGTGTGTCCGCCGCTCCCCAGCGCCTCCCCGCAGCCGGCTGCGCTCTTCCTCGCCGGAGCACGCTGCCGACACTGCGAGCGATTCCCTTCCCGCAGGGTCTGCAGGCTCGGGAGGGCTCCCCGCGCCGCGCCGCGCCAACACCGCCCCCGACACACGTCTGAGAACACCGAGCTGACCGCAGCCTCCGCACGGGACTCGAACCGCCGTCGCTGGCGCAGGAGCCGGTACATGGGCAAGCACTGCCCCGGCTTTGGCGCATGGATCGGGGACGCGTGTCTTGTGCAGGGGCCGCTGGGGACAGCGGGGACCTGGCGGGAGCGGGTGTGCAGCTGCAGGTCGGACTGACGGTCACGTTGGCTCCCTGGCGCGGGAGACAGGAATGTGACCCCGGGCCCGGGTCCCGCTCACGTCTGTGAAGAACGTGCCTCGACCCCCACCTGCCTGCGCCCACCGCCGAGCCTTTGAGAAACGCCTCTGTCTCCGTGTGCAACGCAAGGCAGTGCCCTGCCCCGGAGTGGGGGCGCGGAACTGGAAGCCCTTAACTGTGGGCACTGTGGCTTAGCTGGTTAAAGCACCTGTCTTGTAAACAGCGGGTCCTGGGTTCAAATCCCAGCAGTGCCTGCTTTTTCACCACAGTGCAGAGTGGTGACTGGGCCGAAAGACATCTCAAGGTTCAACAAGGGCAAAATCATCCTGCACTTAGCACAGAGCAACCGGGACAGGCTCAGGGCTGCCTGGCTGGGCAGCAGCTCTGCACAAAACCAGCCCGATCCTCCAGTTTCTCTAGGTCACTCTGAATCCTAGCCCTACCCTTCAGTGTACCTACTACTCCCCCCGCCCCCATCTTGGTGTCATCTCCCAGCGTGCTGAGGATTCACTCTGTGTCATCTTCCAGGACAGCGATGAAGACTCACAGGTTGTAGGGGCCGGGAGGGGCCTTGGAAGACCATGGGGTCCAGCCCCTGCACCACGCAGGAAAGACTCCTGGGGCTCAGGTGACCCCAGCACGGTGCTGTCCAGTCGCTGGAAGGTTTCCAGGGTCGGCGATTGCACCACGTCTGGAGGGACCTTCTTCCACAGTCGGGACACCCTGCCTGTGAAGGAGTTTTCCTGATGTTGAGCCTGAATCGGTCTGCCAGGAGTTAGTGGCCATTATCCTGGTTTTCCCCTCGGGTGCCCTGGTGAACAGTTGCCCGAATGTACCCCGCTAGTGTAGCGGTAACCTGCTACCAGGTGCCCGCTCGGCCTTCCTTTCCTCCGGCTGAAGAGTCCCAGGTCCCTCAGCCTTTCCTCGTATGGCTTGCCGTGTAAGATGCTGATCCTTTGGGTGGCTTCTCTCTCGACTCTCTCAAGCTTGTCCCTGTCCTCGTTCAAGTGCGGTGCCCAGAACTGGACACAGTACTCCGGCTGTGGTCTCACCAGCGGGAGAATCACCTCCTTGGTTTTGCTGGAGATGCATCGATTGATGCACGCCACAGTATTGTTTGCCCTGCTGGCCACAGCATCGCACTGACAGCTCATGTTCCTATTGTGCTCTATTGTGACCCCCAGGTCCCAGATATGAAACAAAACCAGCCCAAGGACCGACCCCTGGGGCGCTCTACCTCATACCGGCTGGCAACTAGACATCAATCCATTGATTATGACCCTCTGAGCCTGGTGCTCCAGCCAGCTTTGTACCCGCCTTACAGCCCATTCATCCAGCCCATATTTCCTTAGTTTTCCTGAGAGACTGCTGTGGGAGACCGTATCAAAAGCCTTGCTAAAATCAAGGTACTCCACATCCACTGGCTCCCCGACATCCACAGAGTCAGTCATCTCCTCCTACAAGGCAATCAGGTTGGTCAGGCATGGCTGTCACTTGGTGAAACCATGCTGACTTTCCTGATCACCTTCTTCTCCTCCAAGTGCTTAGAAACGGATTCCTGGAGGATCTGCTCCATGATTTTTTCCAGGGACTGAGGTGAGGATGACCCATCTGTAGTTCCCTGGATCCTGCTTTTTCCCTTTCTCAAATATGGGCATTATGTTTGCCCTCTTCCAATCATCCAGGACCTCTCCTGATCACCATGCATTTTCCAAGATGATGGTCAGCAGTTCTTTTACCTCATCAGCAAACTCCCTCACCACCCTCGGGTGCATCCTGCCCAGCCCCATGGACCTGTAGATGTCCAGCTTTTCTAAATAGTCCCTAAGGGTACATGTACACACCGCAATGTTTGTCCTTGCAGACACTGCAAGGGAGTGTCTGTTTGCACGAGCAGGATTTCCCGATGTTTTAAAGGTCTGTTCAGCTTGTGAAAATAAAACTGCTCAGACGTCGTTTAGTTTGGCTCGCTGCGAATTAAAGCGTTGCGTCTATGGATTCGTTGTGTGCAAACCGCAAGGCACTCAGAGACGTGTAATTACCCCCGTCTTCCGCCAGGCGGCATTGTAGAAACCATTCTCAGCAGTATCCTTCTGACCATCATCATTACTCTCAATTTATTTTCAGGATGACTAATCTAAGGAGAATGCTTGTCTGAGCCCCGGAGGCAGGCAGGCAGGCAGTGATACCACTAGCGACAGGGCCCTGGCAGTGAGACATGGTGAACATTGCCCGTTGAGACAAGGCAGCTGTGTACAAGGCCGTGGCGCCAGGCGTGGTACGTGGTCGGTCCACTTCTCTTGCGCGGCGTCTGTGTCCAGGGTCAGCGGCGGCACCGACTGCCAGCAGAGCAATCACCGCTGGAAGTAGGAGGGAAGGAGCGAATGTCGGTGGGGAATGGAGAGCCTGGGAATTTTGGGTGAAAACCACCGAGAAGGGCGTCCTGCAAGGGCCTCATGTACACTACTCGCCGGCCAGCAGAGAGAGCCTGCACGCTGGGAAGTGCCGTAGCAAGGTGGGGCTGAGCGGGGGCCGCCGCGGGCCGTCCTGCTGTGCGTTCCCCTTCACAACAACAGTGAAAACCACCCACGTTATTTCCTTGACGGTTGAAGTAAACAATGCACTCCCACCCAGGGCCCAGACTAGTGTCAGGTCTCACTTACCAATGTGTAAACATGCCGTGTCGAAGGCCTTCCTGAAGTCCAGAAAGACTACATCCACTGCAACACCTGCATCCAAGGACTTGGTGACCTGGTCGAAGGCCACCAGGTTGGTTTGACGAGACCCACCCCTAATGAACCCACGCTGGCTGCCCCGGGGCATGATCCCCCCTGCCGGCCCGTCCTGGACATGCGCCAGGATAATTCTTTCAAAAAGCTTTGCCAGGACGAGGTAAGACTCACGGGCCTATAGTTTCCTGGGTCCTCCTTCCTCCCTTATTTGAAGATGGGGACCACATTGACCCTTTTCCAGTCCTCCGGCACATCGCCCGAGCGCCACGAGTGCTCGTAGAGCCGTGCCAGGGGTCCCGCAATGACCCCTGCTAGTTCCTGCAGCACCCTGGGGTGGAGGTCGTCAGGACCTGTGCATTTAAATACATCCAGTCCCTCCAGAAGCTCCCTGACAAGGTCCTCATTAACCCTCCGCTTAGGTGTGCCGCCCACCGGGCTCTCGGGGGGGCAGTGGGGGAGATATCTGGGTCCCTCCTCAGAAATACGGAGGCAAAGAAATGGTTGAATATGTCAGCTTCACCGTCAGGTGAGATGACCAGACTTCCTAGCGTGTGCTGCAGAGGCCCCACGTTACCTGGCACCTTCTTTTGCCCCGCTATGTATTTGAAAAAGGACTTCTTGTTGTCCTTGATCTGTCGCTAGTCCCAGCTCCATCTCCGCCTCGGCCGTCCTGACCGACAGCCCCCTGCAGCCCCGAGCACCCGCGGTGTAGCCCTCTGTTGTGATGGCCCCTCACTTCCAGCGGGTTTTTGTTCGGAGACGTTCCCAGATGCTTTTGGGGAGCCAGGGGGGCCTGTGCGCCCTCTTGCCCGCTTTGACTCGTGTAGGGATTACTTCCCTTTGCGCTTGGAGGATCGTCTCCTTGTTTACAGGCCGGTGTCCATACACGAAGCGTTGTATCACAGTAACGCCGTGTGCAGACTGATTTGGGACGAACTGGCATAAATCTGCCGAGGAGGTCCTGACCGGAGCCGGGCCGGGGCTGGTCTCCGTGGCCGTGACCTGGCAGCGTGAGCACCGCGCAGCCCAGGAGACACCATGGGAAACCCGCCAGAGCTGAGCCCGGCGGGAGGCCGAGGCCAAGCCGAGCCGAGCCGCCTCCTCTCATGGCTGATCCCGTCCCGCAGGCGCCTGGCGCTGATTTCCAGCCCTGCAGGCTGCGAGTCGGCCGTCCCGGGCCGTCAGGAAAGGCACCGGCCCCACGAGCAGGGGTCGCCCCCGGCCCCACCCGGGGCTGCACACCGGTGCCACGGCTGCCGGCAGCCATTGCGCCGGGACTGTGAGGGGAGGGCGGCCATTTTCAACACGGGAGCACCCCTCACCGCACCCCTGAGGCGGCACCCCTGCGGGCGTCTGCACAGACAGACAAACCCCCAAACCCCCCTCAACCTCTCGGCTTTCCTTCCCGGTGCCGGTCCAAAGTCGGACACGCTTATTTCTGCCTCCCTTCTCTCCCCCACCGCGCACCTCTTTGGTCCATGGGAGGTGATTTTTCCCCTCAGCTCCAGCTCTGCCGCCTCCTCTGCCTCAGTTTCCCTCCCTCCAGTCCTTCTCTGGCTCCCAGCTCTGCCCCGTGCGGAGGTGACTCGGGCTCCCGGTCCCGTCGCCAGTGTGCCCCCTCCACAGCTGAAAGGAAAGGTCAAATAGAAATATTTGGATAGAAATATTTGGAGCTTCCTCCGGCACCAGAGCCAAGGACGGGGGGAGCACGGCGGGGGACAGAGAGTTGGTTTCTCTCATCTTTCCTGCACGGAGCCTCTGCGCACGGAGAAGAGGGTGCCCGACCCCGCGCTGCCCTGGCACCACACCAGGGACCAGCCACGCTGCCCAAGGCCGACCTGCAAGTGCTGCAGCCATGGCCTTCCCTGCCCGCAGGCAGCGCGCAGCACCCGCCTGCACCGAGCACACCGCTGCAGCCAGCGCCGCTCGCCTGACTTTCAATAGCTCTTCGATCCTGAGCCCCTGGGCAGTCTCACAGTCCCCAGTAACCAGCACGTGCAGACGAGGGGACAGATCACCAGGAGGAGATGACGATCTAGTCTGGTCTCCATCCCAGCAGGGCCGGGGAAGGTCACCTCGGCTGCCTGCATGGCGGCCAGGGCTATATGGAAGGGACATCGAGACACTGCCCTGCCCCGGGGTGGAGAACATCCATCCGCAGCACCTAGCACCGGCCCCATTGCACAAGTCCAGCTCTGCCCATGGTGCTGCCTCGGCCGTGTCCTGCCCCGGGTCCGTCCTGGTTCCTGTGCCCTTCCCCGGCACAGACTCCCTGCCCTGTGGGGCTCCAGTTTTTTCTTGGTGGTCAGAAGCCTTTGGTTTCACTTGGTCAGAGGATTTGCAGTGCTCAGTCCCTACATTTTTGTGCACGAAGGGTACTCTCACCGAGCAGTTGGGAGGAGATGGCGGCTGGGTTCTCCGTGCACAATGAAAGCAGCAGCAGAAGAGCCTGTGTATGAGAACATGGTCATGTCCGACGCTCCTCGCCAGTCTTGTGGGAAGGGTAAGACTCTCCTGTTCTCTGCTTCGTGGCTTCTTCTTCCTAAGAGGCTTCTTGCTTGTGAGCAGCAGAGTCCTGGGGACAGGGCACAACGCCGCTGCGCAACACACACAAACAATGCGGGCTCCCATGCCCCTCACCTGGTCTCCCATGGGACCGTGGGGGCTTAAACCAGTTTAAGAATGAAAAGGCTACCTCAGACTGGGGCCGGGGGAGCGTGCTTACTGTGCCCGATCCCTTTAGCCTTTTGCTGCCGTTTGCAAATGATGCTAGAAACTAAACGTTGCAGGCTGCAGATGGTGCTAGGACCGCAAAGGGAGGCGTCCAGCACTGCGCACTTCCATTCATCCTGGCAGACCCGGTCCCAGGAGTGCCACGGTCCCTCCCCATGTGCGTGTTTCCAGCGGGGTCCTGGGAGGGGGCATAAAGGGCGAGCCTTGTGCTCACTGTTTCCCGTGGGTTAGCTGTAGGCTTGTGTCTGCTCAGCGCCTGGGTACTTCACCCTCCCTGCCAAACCACCAAACAAGAAACGGTTTTGCTTCTCAGAATGATCTCTATCTGGCCCTAGGCACCATCTGGGGAAGAGAGATGTGCTGAGAGGGGGGATTTGGGTCCAGCAGAGAAAGGCCCAGTGGCTGGGCGCTGAAAGCTGGAGGATGAGGATCACAGAATCACAGACGAGGGCTGAAGGGAGCTCAGGAGGTCACATCTGGTCCAACCCCTGCTCCAAACAGAACCGGCCCCAACTACATCATCCCAGCCAAGGCTTTGTCTACCCAGGTTAAATCATGTCCCCCAGCCCCCAAACCATTTTTGGTGCCCTCTGCTGGACTCTCCCATGTCCACACCCTTTCTGTAGTGGGGGCCCACAGCTGGACACAGGACTCCAGATGTGGCCGCCCCAGTGTCGAATAGAGGGGAAGAGTAATTTCCCTTGAACTACTGGCAGTACAGCTCCCAGTGCAGCCCAGTATGCCCTTAGCCTTCTTGGCAACAAGGGCACACTGCTGGCTCAGTCACCTTAGAGCCCACTTTAACCCCCAGGCCCTTTTCTGCAGGATGGGTGATTAACCTCTTGGAGTGGCTCCTAAAGGACACTCATGGAGCCAAATGGCTTCCGCACAAGGAGGGAGGCCTCAGTATGCGCAAAGGGAGATTACAACTTGATGCATTTCACCCAGAGGATCCCTTCATTCTTTCCCAACCCTTCCACAGAGGAGGCAGGACATGTCACAGGCTGCACTTCCTTTACCCTTTTAATTGCATTTCACAGCTCTTGAGAGGACAGAGACCATTGTGATTCTATGATCTGCAGGGTGCACCTCCTTTACCCTTATAATTGCATTTCACAGCTCTTGAGAGGACAGAGACCAACCACAGGGGTATCATGTTACGTTGTGGGGCTTGATAACCAAGGAACCTGTTCCAGAGACTATCGTGGTGGGAAGGTGGGCAGGGGGTGCAGCTGGCACCTGGTGGTGCTAAGTTCTGATGAGGGGCTGAGCAGCAGAACTGGCTGAACTGGGCCCACGGGGTGGCAGTAGCAGTTTCTTGCAGACCACGATGGGCACGTGCAGGCCTGGGAGATGGGTGATGCGGTGGGGAGCAAAGGTTTGGTCAGAGTGGAAAGCAGGGAATCCTTCCCCAGGAATATACGCTCTCCTTCCTGCAACTCTACAGCCTCAGCACAAGAACCGTGGGGCCAGCAGGGACGTCAGAGTGGGAGTCTGCCAAACACAGTCCCTGGGTGTCATACGGAGCCAGCTGTCTTGGGGAAGGCACCTATGGTGAAGATGCTTCTTCTCCCCTGGGAGCACTGGCTGTTTTAGAAAATGATGGGGATGGCACAAGCTCCAAGGCTGATGCAAGGATCATCTCACAGATCCCCCAGTATCCGTCCTGGCCTCTGCCTGAGGTGTTTCCTTATAACCCTTCACCTGCATCAAGGTTGGGAGACCAGCCTTTGTGTCCATTCGATTTTCCAGTGGCCTAGAAGGGCTGAACAGAGGCTAAACTGTTGCTGCAGTCCACCAGCATGAGACTGCTTCTTGGATGCAAACACCAGTGGGTGCTGAGCTGGTATACATCCCCAAACCCTTCCTGCATTGCAGGCACAATTATGGACACCCCTGGACAGGGATGCACTGGTGCTGAGCCAGTTGCAAGGAGTGGAGGAAGCACTTCCCGCACTCCGAGCATGGATATGGTTTCTTCTCTGTGTGGATGAGCTGGTGTCGGGACAGGTGGGAGGACTGGGTGAAGCTCTTCCCACACTCTGAGCACTGATGTGGCTTCTCCCCTGTGTGTATCAGCTGGTGCCGGACCAGGGCAGAAGATAGGGTGAAGCTCTTCCCACACTCGGAGCAATGATATGATTTCTCCCTCGTGTGAATAAGTTGGTGTCGAGCCCGGCTGGAGGAGTGAGTGAAGCTCTTCCCACACTCTGAGCATTCGTATGGCTTCTCCCCTGTGTGGATCAGCTGGTGCTGAGCCAGGTTGAAGGAGTAAGTGAAGCTCTTCCCACACTGTGAGCACTGATGTGGCTTCTCCCCTGTGTGGATACGTTGGTGCTGGGCCAGGCTGGAGGACTCGGTGAAGCTCTTTCCACACTCTGAGCACTGATATGGCTTCTCCCCTGTGTGGGTACGCTGGTGTTGAGCCAGGCTGGAGTAGTTAGCAAAACTCTTCCCACACTCTGAGCACTGATGTGGCTTCTCCCCTGTGTGGATACGCTGGTGTCGAGTCAGCCTGGACGAGTGAGTGAAGCTCTTCCCGCACACTGAGCACTGATGTGGCTTCTCCC
Organism: Alligator sinensis; assembly: GCF_000455745.1. Taxonomy (NCBI): domain Eukaryota; kingdom Metazoa; phylum Chordata; order Crocodylia; family Alligatoridae; genus Alligator; species Alligator sinensis. The sequence goes on from NW_005843523.1 coordinate 79,990, forward strand.
CTGTGTGGATACGCTGGTGTCGAGTCAGCCTGGACGAGTGAGTGAAGCTCTTCCCGCACTCTGAGCACTGATGTGGCTTCTCCCCTGTGTGGATACGCTGGTGTCGAGTCAGCCTGGACGAGTGAGTGAAGCTCTTCCCGCACTCTGAGCACTGATGTGGCTTCTCCCCTGTGTGGATACGCTGGTGTCGAGTCAGCCTGGACGAGTGAGTGAAGCTCTTCCCACACACTGAGCACTGATGTAGCTTCTCCCTTGTGTGCATGCACCAGTGCCTTGCCAGGTTGGAGAGATGCCTGACTCTTTTCCCACACTTGGCGCAATGGTGCTGCACACACTCGTGCTGGGACAGGTCTTGCAAGCAGCTGAAGTTCTTCCTGCACTCAGTGCAGTGGTGTGTCTTCCTCCCTAGGTGGATGCACCAGTCCTGAGACAGGGAGAAAAAAATGGGTGAAGCTCTTGCTACTCATGACACAGCTGTGCCTGATGCTTCCCCCTCTGCATATGTAGCTGCTTGACCACGTCTATGAGGCACACAAAGCTCTTCCCCCATTTGGCAAAGCAGTAGGGTAGCTCCTGAGAATGCATCTGGCAGTGAGAAACCAGGGCAGAGGCAGGTGAAGCTCTTCCCACACTTGGTCCATACATGGGACTTCTCCCCAGTATACATTATCTTGTGAAAAGCCAGGACTGATAGCAGTGAGCTCTCGCTTACCTCTGAGGCCCTCCCCACTGCCTTAGCTGGCATGCAATGCATCTTTCCAGCGGCTCTTTAGGTCTCTCAGCTCTTCCCTGCACCCAGGGAACCTGCACCACAAATTCGTCTCTGCACCCGGGGATCTTTCTAGGTTCTGCCCCTTCTCCACTCTCATGCCCAAATGGAGATGGTACCTGGTTCATGGCTACATTCTCCTTCTGCTTTTGGGACCTCCCCTGACTTTCATGCCATGGCTTCTTCTCAGGTCTCAGGGAGTCCATGTCACCCAAACTCCCTGGGGAAACCTGTGCTGGCTCCAGGTCTGCAGACCCTTCCGCAGGAGGCTGCTCCTTAGCTCTGCTCAGTGGCCAGGCACCTCCTGCATGGGGAAGTGAGACTCCAGATTAGTCCCTACCCTGCTGGCAAAGGGCAGACAGTGCTAGGTTTGGGTTCCTTGGCATGGCTCCACAGCTGGTCTGCGTTCCTAGGTAGTCCAGGTGGCAGCTTCTTCTGGCTGCTACCAGCCAAGCCATAGTGCTGCGACCAGCCAAGCCATAGTGGCAGGTACTAGGGCGTGCAGCCCTGGACCCATGCGCTCTACACCAGCTCCAGGCTCGCCTCTCCGGGCTGAGCAGTGGCAATACAGGAGAGAAACTGCTGCTCAACATGGAACAAAAGCAACCCCTCCTGCTGTCAGCACTTCCAGGTATAGCCGCCCAGAGACCATGTGGGGCTGCCCTGAGTCTCCACCGTGTCACCGCCATCTCCAACCTGCCCGGTGGGGCAGAGGTGGCAGGTGCAGAGCAGATCCAGGACAGCCAGGGTGTACGGGCTCTGGGCTGTTGTGGGGTGGGGGCAGGGGCTGACTAGCTCGGTTGGGCACACGAAGGGGCTCCCACGCACACCCCATGTATCCTCAAACCCTCCCACACAAACCCCACATCCACACCATCCCCCGCTACAATCATACACACCACAAACGCCACACCTTCCCACACCCTTCTTTACAACCCTCAACACTCACAGCCACAAGCCCGTGGGAAGCCCCATTTACTGCTACATGCACACACCACACCCCCCATAGCCCCCCACAAGTCCCATACCTACGCACACATCCTCACAAACCACCCATATCCACCCCCAGACACACCCTGTACCCACCTGCATTTTCTAAGGGTGCACTGATAAGAGATTTTGTGGGCTGATACCGATAGTCACTTTTTAAGGAGGCATATTGGCCAATACCGATCCGATTTCATATACAGCTGTATTGAGCTGGTAAGTCTGTTGTGGTGGAAGGGGAGGGAAGTGGTGTGGGGGGGAGATCAACACCCCCCCAAACACGTGGTGAGGGCAGGAATGGGGCTAGGGCACGCACTGCCTCCCCTGGGGCAGGGCTGGGGGACAGAGCCATGGCTTGTCTGGGGCATGGGGGGGAAGGGCAGCTCCCGCCACTGCGCACACCTCAGGAGGGCATTGCGGGGGGCAGGTCATGACCCCCTGGAATCACGGTTAGCACCCTGCAATGGCAGCACAGGGCAGGCCTGCGGCTTCCAGGTCCTGCATGCACTCTGGCTATGGAGCTTTACTGACAGCAGTGTTGGGTGGGGGCAGGGAACAGCCACAACTCACCTGGCAGCAGGTCCTCCCATCTTGAGATTTCCCCACGGTCCTCATCATCACAGACCCAGAGCTCCACCTGTTCCTGCTGGATGCTGCAGATTAAGTCAGGTGTGGGACCTCGATATCCTGTGTTGGCAGTGGTTAAAGAGCATTTGTGACTGTGTATGGGACACAAGATTCAACTGGGATTTGGGGAATGGATCCAGTGAACTCAAGGTGTCTACTAGGGCCTTGATGGACAAGGGAGGATGGGCATTTATGATGAAAGAGAGGGCACTGCAGAGAGAAGCCTTCAACAGATAACAGCCCTTGTGACCCAGGTGGACGAGGAACAGTCACAGGAAACAAAGCACCAACCACTCCTGATTTAGAAAGAGCATTAAACTGGGAGAGTCACCAGGGACATGTGTAGAGATGCAGTGATCTATGATGCATGGGGACCAAAAACAAAGCTTTCACTGTTTGCAAGGTACCAAAAAGAAGAGATATTCGACACACTGATTGATGGATAACACTTACCTTATCAGTGTAATTCCAGGAAAAGAAGTGAAAATGAGCTTAGTGAAGGGAGTCATGGCAGTGAAAAGCATCCTTGAGAAGTGGATAAATATGAGACTTTTTTCTGGGACACAGACTAAGTCATCATCACCAGGGACAAGAAAGGATGATCTCATAATAACTGTAGCTGCAACTGAGCCATCATCCTGTTCATTGGGAGGATCACCCCAGGAGGGGTAAGGAGCGCAGAGGTTGGCAAGTACTGCAGGTTTGAACACCAAGTTGCTGGGAGCTGTGGATATGGACAAAAGAAGGCAGAAAGAGACACGTTTCACAGCATGTGAAAGGCCGTGATATAGAAATGGTCCATGTGGTCTTTGCTGAGCTAGAGAAAACACTGAAGCACTTCCTTAAGGAGATCCTCTGGGGGAAGGCAGGGGAAAGAAAGCATCAGAAAAGCAAACTGACCTCTTAAAGGCTCAGTACCACAGCCCTATGCACAAGCCAGTACAAGCCCCTGTATTAGAGATCCTCTGGAAATGAAAACTGGTTCTCACTAGGTCCTGCAGCTAGCCCACTTCTTGTCATCACAATGATGGGCATGCAATCAGCAGAGGGATTTTAGGAAGAGCACAACTTCTCAGAGTTGCAGAGGGAGCTAGAGAGCAAATACAGCAAAGCCAGCGTCTGTCTATGGAGATAAAGATGCTCGGGAGGGATGTGGACAGAAGCTTCCAGGGACCCCTTTGCAGACAAACTTGGGTTACATCTCGTGTACGCATCACTAGAGGAGCAGTTGAGGAAATGCATCATCCCCTGCTGTAGCAGCAGAGGCTGGTAAGTCTATTAACTTCTGCTGGGTCATAATGACAAGAGAAAGGGGATTTAGATCTCACAGAACGGAGCATGCTAGGATTGTTAAATGTGTCTGGAGAGGACTCGCTAGGCCAGACAGGGAGGAAGTGACAATCCTCCCCCCAGGAACAGCTCTTAGTGCATTCGTGCACAATGACCTGGAGATGGTGTGAACGTGCTGAGAAGGCAAAGGGAGATCATGTTGCCAAGAAACTGCTGCATGTGGAAGAACCAGGAGTCACAAGAACAGGGAAGGCACAAGTGAAGGCGGCTGGAGCAAATGAAGGAGGAGATCTCAGTCTGAAATGTGAGGGAGGCCTGATAACCAGGGATCCTGGTTTTCCATGAAAAAAAATTACGAATTCTCTGATAAAAATCCCTCAATCTGGTTAAAATTAAATGCCCCCCACAGCCCTGCTGGTGTCCCTGACTTCCCCCTCACAGCCCCCCAGCCCTGCTGAAGGGGGCCCTCAGCTGCCAGTGCTATGGGGCCAGGGACCCAGGTCCACAGCCCTGTGCCCCCAATGCAAGGCAGCTGCTGCTACAGCAGGAGCCGGCTCCCCTACTGCTGCCTGCCTGCTGCAAGCTTGGGCCTGGCCAGCTCCCAGTGGCAGCATGCACTCCTGAGGGGTAATGGGGGACCCACACCCCCCAGATCGGTGTGGGGGGGTGGGGGCAGGCAGATGAGCACTCCCCCCATGCACGCAGAGGAAGTGTGGCTAGGGCAGCACAGAACCTGCAGCGGCAGGCAGCTTTTGTGCATGGCTCCGCTGTGCCCTGCTGCACCCATCACACATGCTGCGCTCTGGAGAGCCTGGGGGAGGGCGGCAGGGCGGGGAGCACAGCGTTTGCGACCCAGGGTTTGCAGCTGGTCGAGCACTTCAGCCAGGACGGAGTTTCCAGCCTGTCTGCTCCTGGCCAGAATGCTCGGCCGGCTGCAAACCTCCGCCACTCCCCCCAGCCAGCTGGAAACCCCCTCCCAGCCAGAGTGCCTGACTGGGGAGTGCCCAAGCTGGCTGGGGGCTGAAGGAGCGGGGAGGTTTGCAGCAGGGGTTTCCAGCCAGCTGAGCACTCTGGCTGGGGGCAGGGAGGCTGAAAACCCCCTCCCAGCCAGAATGCCTGGCTGGCTGCAAACCTCTCTGCTTCCTCCGCCCCTACCCAGCTTTCCCCCCAGCCCTGCCCTGCAACCCCCTCAAGTGCCACTTACCTCCAGCAAGAAGACTGAGCCCGAAGCACCCTCCAATAAGTTTGAGTGTTGGGCCTTGCCCTTCCCTCCTCCCTTCCCCTCCCCGCAAGGTTGAGGGTTTCCCCACCCCTTTTACAAACAGCACTTGTAGGCTGGAACTCTGCTAGCCTGCAGAACTCTTTGCAAAAGAGGGAAATCCACGGGTTTCTCTTCTAAAAGGGAAAATCCATGTTTTCTCTGATAAAAATAGTAAATCCATGGTTTTCTCTATTTTTCTGTGGGAAATGGAAAACCCAAATCTCTGCTGATCACTGACAGAGCAGTGGGGAGAAAGGGGTTTAAACCTACGGCCAAAAGTTCATGAGGATGAGACTGTTGGAACAGGGAGGTGACTGCAAAACTGCACAGTTCACATATCTTCGGGGGAAGCAAGACCCAGAGCTTTACCCACGGAAACGAGGGCTTGGTGATTCTTCAGCATCTGGTCCCGGTAAAGCACCTTGTCTTCATCGTCCAGCAGCTCCCACTCCTCCCGTGTGAAATACACAGCCACGTCCTCAAACACCTCCCGGAGCTGCAGGCACAAGCGTTGCACCATCAGTGTCTCCTGCATCAGCTGCTCCCGGCCCCCACAGCCCTGTCTGCAATCACTGGGTACTACCATAAATTGCAATCTCAGCCATAGATTCATCGATTGTAGAGTGGGAAGGGACCACAATGGATCATCGTGTCCGACCCCCTGCCCCTGGCAGGAAAGAGGACCGAGGTCAGATGACCCCAGCCAGGTGACTATCTAGCCTCCTCTTGAAAACCTCCAAGCTAGGTGATAGCACCACCTCTCTTGGAAGCCCATTCAAGATCCTGGCCACCCTTACTATGACAAATTTCTTCCTAATATCTAACCTAAATCCACCCTCAACTAGTTTACATCCATTGTTCCTAGTCACCCCCTGGAGCGCCTTAGTAAACAGCATTTCCCCTATTCCCCATTGACCTCCCCTAATAAATTTATAGGCGGCCACGAGATCTCCCCTCAGCCGTCTCTTGTGAAGGCTGAAGAGATTCAGCTCTCTCAACCTCCCCCCGTAGGGTCTATCACAAATGCCACTAAACATGCGAGCGGCCTCCTCTGTTCCCTCTCAAGATTCCCCGTGTCCCTCTTAAAGTGCGGCTCCCAAAACTGGACACAGTACTCCAACTGCGGCCTGACCCCTCAGCAGGCTGCTGCTCAGCTCTCTGCAGGGTCCCAGCACCTGCGGGTGGGAAGGGAGGGCACACGTGAGCCCTGGTGCTGCTGGCACGGGGAAAGCCCTGCGAGTCTCCTGCACTGGCCTGGGACTGAGGAGACGGAGGCCTCAGTGTGTGGAAGAGGGGGGAGAAGGAAGACGCAGAATCCTGCAGCTCTTGCTAACAGACCTCCACAGGCGTGAGGCTGGAGATGAGCCCCGGTAACTCTGTCCCAGCGTGGGGAGGTGATCGCAGCACCACGACAGAGCCTGCTGGGACATCGCTCCCTGGGAAAGCAGCTCGAGCGATGCTGGGGCCGTATCAGATCCACACGCTAAGGGCAGGGGAGGGGAAACGCAAGGTCTGTCTGCTCCTGGACCATGAAACGATTGCAGGGGCACCAGGAGAACAAGAAGCGCTGATCTGTGGAGCACTGACCCCTCCACCATGTTGTGGAAGGGAGATTTCTGCACCGAGGGACGGTGCTCGCGCTGCTGGAGAGTGGAGACCCACCGCCCCCTCCCTGCCCCTGGGATCGAGCCTCGTCTGGGCCACCAGCCTGAGCAGCTTCCGTCTGCTGACAGCTCCCTGGTCTGCTCCGGTCCAGGGGAGTCTGCAGCAGCAGGACACAGGCCTGGGTTAGCTGCACCTTCATCAGTCAGACACCACTGGGGAGTTTCATTTCCATGGCACCTGCACCAGCCGTGTATTGGGCACAGAGGACTCACAGGAGCATGAGAGATTAGGTTATCAATTGTTACCCTAGCTGCATGAGAAGCCCCAAGCCAGATGCAGCCTCTCTGTACTGGGCCCGCGCAAGCAAAGATCAGGGTCTCAGCCTGGGAGCTGCCCGCCCCAGGGATCAGGTCTGTCTCAGCCCAGTCATGTGGCAGCATGAATATTGCAGCTCCATCACGGGCAGGGGTGGACGTTCAAACCTCGCTCCCTGCACGCAGCACAGACGCTCGGGCACCCGGACCCGTGCGGACGGCTCCATGCTGGACCTCACCTGAGTGCTGCAGGGACGGGGGATCCTCTCTGGGAATGTGAGGTGGCTTGTCTTGAAACCCTGGGGTTTCCATCTCTCCTGACTGATCCAGAGGCCTGTGCGCACCATGGGTGCTGGGCTGCTCCCACCGGGGATCGCCAGGGTCCTGCAGTGCCCCCGGGGGCTGCATCTCGTCGGAGGGCCCCTCCTCGCCCTTCACCCTCGCCGCGACCTGGGGATGAGATTAGTGTGACACCGTGGAGCCGGGATGTGGGCGAGACAGGGCTGGGGGAGGATCCCCCGAGCGCGTGGGGATGGGGACAGGGACAGCAGCATCCAGGATCAGAGCAAAACCATTTCACCAGGAGCGTCTCGTCATGCCCCAGCCCCATGAAATGCCCGGGGGCAGGATGGCAGGCACTGCTCCAGCACCACCAGCTCCAGCACCTGCTCCTTGCTGCGGCGCTGGGGCTCCCGCCAGAGCGCGCACAGCTCCCGCAGGCGGCTGCAAACCTCCCTCCCGCGGCCCCGCGGCCTCACCCCACGCCCAG
>NW_005843523.1:88192-89233 GCF_000455745.1 Alligator sinensis
GCTTGGTGCGGCCTCGGCCTCGGCTCGGCCTCCCACCGGGTCGGCTCTGGCGGGTTTCCCGTGGTGCCTCCCAGGCTGCACCGCGCTCACGCTGCCAGGTCACGGCCACGGAGACCAGCCCCGGCCCGGCTCCGGTCAGGACCTCCTCGGCCAGCGCAGACGCACGAGGCAGGGACAGTCCCACTCCTTCTCCCCGAGCGCTGCCTCGTTCAGACACTACAGCAGGATACAGCGGCGCGTCCCCGTGACCCTCCACCCCCTCGGGGCTGCCTGGGTCTCCACCGCCAAAGGCCGACAGAGAGCAAAGAGACAGGTTTATGGCCCAGGCTTTTATTGCTCACACCTACAAGCACGAAAAGAAAGGCTCGTCGCCGTGCCCATCTCGCTGCCCACAGCGGTGGAATAGAGATTGCCCCTCTCCGAGCTCGGGACACGCAGGAGGGTGGCACGCAGACTGGCGGCAGGGCATCTCCAACGTGCTGGGGTCTCCGAAATTCCCTGCCCAGTCGACACCCAACATTCCTGTGTGGCCCGTTGTATTAAATATGCACTGACTGCCTTCACTGCGATGTCTTAAACCAGCTTCCTTGGGGCCCGGGTGAGGCCCCCGGTTCCAGCAGGGTTGACTTCTTCTCTCCTCCCACCACGTCTGGGGACATGTGCAAGCAGGGGCTCGAGGTGATAACCGGGGCAATTCTGTTGTTTTGTCGCACCGTCGGTGGTGGTGCAGGGGGGCCTGGCTCTGCGGATCTGCGTGCCCGCGGTTTGGGGATCCTAGGCTGCTAGCTGACTACGCGCAATTCAGTTCTTACCGCAAAGCAGAACACCGGCTGTTACTCTTAACTGCTACTAGTGATGCCCAAAAGCACTTCTTTGAACTTGTCTTAACCTATTCTGAGTGAGCCTGCTTTACAGATGCTTATTCTACGGTCCCAGGCTACTGCGTGTGGCTTCCCTGGGAGAACAGTGGCCTACCCCAGGGCCGCCTTACAGATCCACCGGTGCTGCAGGGTGCAGTTGGCATCGTTCCATGTTTCATAA
>NW_005843523.1:97247-98475 GCF_000455745.1 Alligator sinensis
CAGGCTCATTAGCTCTGTGGAGAGGCTGGAGGTAATTAGGCAGGGCAGAGCATTATGTGAATGTGCCAATGCTTCCACTTTAGGAGGAAGCCCCAGCAGCTGATGCTCCCCAAGCCACATCCTGCTCCTGTGCCCACAGCCCGGGGCCAATGGGACATTTGGCAGTTTGCCCAAAGAGGATGAATTCTTCCCAGTTAGGACAAATGTCCTGCGTCAGGGGCTGTGCTGGGGATTAAGCCCCACTCAGTGTAGGGCGGTCCTGGGAACTTTGCTGAGCTCGATCTCTTCACCTTGGGCCTGGCTCAGGGTCGGGGATCTCTTCCCCCTCACTTCAACCCTTGCCCTAACAGACCTGAGTGCAGCGCTTGCCTCTGGTACTCACGGTATTGCTCCTGGAGCACAGCGCAGGGCGAGACGATCTCCTCCCACAGGCCCCGTAATGGCTGAATTTCACCCACCAGCTGCTGGCCTAGGAAAGATGGAAAGGTTTCACAGGAGACAGCCCCATGGTGTGAGCCTGAGCAGGTCACGCAAAGTGATGCCTGAACCAGGACAGGACGTGTGTGACAGATGGTGTTCCTGGCCCTGCCATGTGACCCCACCGTGCCTCCTAGCAGGGTCTCTACCCTCCCACCCCACCACACCGAATGCCAACACTGCCAACAAGAAGCAAGGGCTGAGAGCAGGCTCTCTTATCCACCCCACTGAACAGTTGGAAGCGGGGTTGGACAAGCATCAGCTGCCCTTCCTCAGCCTCTGGTAGTGGCCGCTTCCTCCCAGAGTAGAAAGGAGACCCAAAGAAGGCACATGATGCTCAAAAGCTGGCTCAACACTTGTTCCAGCTAATCAGTGGGTCGAAGAACAGGGCTCACGCCAGATCCCTGCCTCCTGTACATGTCATGGACCATCATGGCTGAGCAAATGCTCCAACCCTACCGCCACCAGCAGCATAAGATGAGTAAACAGAAGGGCAGGGGCCGGCGGCAGGCAGGGGTAAAACAAATTGAAGACTGAAAAGGCCAGTACTCTTCAAATGGGAAGGAGAAGGCTGAGGGGAGATAGGATCGAGGTCTATAAAATGCTGACGCGTGTTAACGAAGGGAAGAGGGGCCTGTTGTTCACCAACTCCCAGAAGAAGGGGGCACACATCGAAATGAGTAGGAGACGGGTTTAAAACTAGCAAGAGACGGGACTTTTTGATGCAACATGCAGTGGTTGTGAGTAGTTG
>NW_005843523.1:98611-99147 GCF_000455745.1 Alligator sinensis
GAGCGAGATCCCCGCCGTGAGGGATTCAACAGCAGCCTCTCAGGCTGGCTGAGACAGATCTCTGGAGAGGGGCACCGACGGGGGCATTTCTGCCACCCACCCCTGCCGCTGTAGGCAACAGGATACAGGGAGAGGGACCATCGGTCTGACCCAGTCTGTCCCGTGCTGCTGCTCACCCGTCTGCTCCAGGACAGACACGTTCACAGTGCTGTTTTCCTTCCAGAAGTCTCGGATTCTCTGAATCGCTTCGGCCACTTGGTGCTTCTCCTGCCGCTCCTGGAAAACTAGGGAGGACGTCAAGGCAGGCTCGATTAGGGAGAGGGAAAGGGTTCTCATTTGTGCAGGGGAGAATGAAGAGCCCGTGCCTGCCTAGTGAGAGCACCAGTGAAGAGGCGCCTGTTGTTCACCAACTCCCAGAACCAGGGGGCACACACTGAAATGAGCAGATGATGGGTGTAAAACTAGCAAGAGACAGGACTTTTTGATGCAACGTGCAGTGGTTGTGTGTAGTTGTTTGCCCCAGGAGGGGTGGGGGT
>NW_005843523.1:99712-100347 GCF_000455745.1 Alligator sinensis
CAGCTACATCTACAGGGTGCTGCAGGGCCAACTTCTTCAGGGACAGGGGGACGTGGAACAGGTTATGTCCCAAATACAAAGAAGCAGAGGCTTTGAAGATGTCTCTGTTTCTCTGGGCCACATGGCTGATTTGCAAAAGAATGAGTACTTCTTACTAAGGATACTAATCCCATCCCACAGTCTCAGCCGTAGATGTGTTGCATACCATGGCTCCACGTATGAGTGCAAAGGATTGGGTGCATGTAGTGGGCCAGTAGGGGACGCTCCTGCGCTGAGCCACCCACCACACTGCGCCCAAATACCTACCGAGCGCCTCCTCCAGGGCGCCTCATGTCTAGCCACCCCGCTTCCTGGAGCACATCCGTAAGCCTGGGGTAACTGGTGCCACCACCCAGGGGCCTGATCTTTATTTGGGCCCTGTGCCCTCTGGGCTACACAGGCCTTGTAGACCTCGAGGCTGCTTGACCCACTGCGAGAACTTGGGGTGCTTCCTTAAGCCTGATGCACAGACAGGCTGGGACAGGTTTCCTCCACAGCGAGGACCTTAGCTTTGACTGCACGGCTAGACTAGGATGCTGGGAGCACAGAATGAGCAGAAGCCTTTTTCTATCCTCTGTGCCTTTCTTCTCTAAACC
>NW_005843523.1:100421-103228 GCF_000455745.1 Alligator sinensis
CTGTGGCAAGGTGAGATGCCCAGCGATTATGACCAGAAAAGTCCCACTGAATGCACCTCATGTAACGAGGGGCTGGGCAGTGGTAATTATGGGGTTTCCTGAGGGCTGATTGCTCCAGCTTGTGCCCATTTGCTCATTTTATATATCTAGGTTTTCTGCATTTACTGACATCCAGTGAATTCATTTTGTGTCCCAAAAGTTCACATCAAAGGTGTGTTTGTGACTGGTGCTGGACTTACATATGGCCATGACTCCACCAAGAGAAGCCACGAGGAGGACGCTCAGCAGCAGGAGGAGAGCGTAGAGGACACGGGATCTCTTTGGAGAGGACTCGGGAAGGTTTCCTGGAAGAAGAAGAAGAAACATCTCCAGGTAGAGTCACACAATCAGTGTCCCAAGCACAGTCTCCAGTTGTGGTTCTTGTCCACACTGCTGGAATGAGTCAGGCCCTCAGAAGGGAGCACACACGTGTGCCTACACATCACTCACCCCACCTGGGGGAACGTGTGTGTAAGACATTCCCAGACTTCCAGTCCAGAAGTCACGACCTCCATCACCTTCTAGACTGAACCCCTGCATAACGCCGGCTGTGAGAATTACTGCTTCACCTGGTTTGTGGCCAGTGAGGGGTTCTGCTTCTGTTCATGCTTTGGGTGTGTTTCTAATCCAGATACAGCCATTTCCTGTAAGGAAGCATCCCCCTGCCAGCCTCGGTAAGCTGTGCTAAGGGTTCTTGCCTGGCCTCTTACACACTGGACCTTCTTGCTGCTCTGAATTTCAAGTTGCAGCAAGGGAAGGTTAAGTTAGAAATTAGGAAGAATTTTCTCATTAAGAGGCTAGTAAACCACTGGAACAGGCTCCCCGGAGAGGGGGGGCAATCTCCGTCCTTGGGGTTGGACCAGATGTGATCTGCTGAGGACCCTTCCAGCCCTCATTGTCTGTGATTCTGTGATCCTCATTCTCCAGCTTTCAGTGTCCAGCCACTGGGTATTTCTGTGCTGGACCCAAATCCCTGCTCTCAGCCCCTCTCTAGTCCCACCAGGGGTAGTGCCTTTCTTGACCTGGACTTAGCAACAGGGGGTGATCTCATGGGGAACATGCGAGTTCATGGTAGCCTGGGAGATAGTGACCATCACTTGGTCGAGTTCACTGTCCAGCGAAGGGTGGGTAAAGTAACTAGTGGGGCTAAGGTGTTGGACTTCAGAAGGGCCAACTTTAGCAAGCTTAGAAGGCTAGTTAGTGAGGGGATGCAACTCAAGAACATAGAGCAAATGGGGGTCCATGAGGGTTGGAGGTATCTCAAGGGAGTGATCCTTGGGGCTCAAAAGGAGTCTATCCCGTTATGTAGGAAGGGAGGTAAGGGGGCAAAAAAGCTCCCTTGGCTGAACAGGGAACTCCAGGGAGTCTGGGAGCAAAGAAAGAGATGTATAGGCAATGGAAGCGGGGGGCACCCACCAAGGAGGAATATCTCTCCCTGGCGCGCTATTGCAGGGACTCACGCAGGCCAAGGCAAGGCTTGAGCTCAGGCTGGCTTCAACAATAAAGGACAATAAAAAGTCCTTCTTCAGGTATATAGCGGGCAAAAGGAAAGCTCAGAGCAACATAGAGCCCCTGCAGGACAAATCAGGATAGTTGGTGGTTGACATGGGGGAGGGGGGGAAAGCAGAGCTCTTCAATGAGTTCTTCGCTTCAGTATTTCTATGTACCGGCCAAGCCAATTCCCCCACTTCGATCATTGACAGATGTCCACAGCGCACCAGTCCGCCTACGGCTAGTTCTGAAATAGTGAAGGAGCTCCTGGAGGAGCTGGATGGGTACAAGTCAGCAGGCCTGGATGACCTCCATCCACAGCTGCTGAAAGAATTGGCCAGTGTCATAGCTGAGCCACTGGCACAGCTGTTCGAGCACTCGTGGTGCTCCAGCCAGGTCCCTGAGGACTGGAGAAGGGCCAATGTGGTGCCCATTTTCAAGAAAGGGAGAAGGGAGGAGCCGGGTAACTTTAGACCAGTCAGTCTTACCTCTATCCCTGGGAAAATGCTAGAGAAAATGTGACGAGTTGCGCCATCCATTCTGCATGGCCTATTGGGATATAGCCCCACCCCTTGACTCGTCTGCCACGACTTTGATTATCAAACAAATATGAGAGGGTTTTTTTTCCAGTGGAGATTTTCCTGGGGGCTCTCCTGACGGACGGCAGTACTTACAGTTGTTTGACGCTATGTTCCACGGGGCTCCACCTCCCCTACACCCCGCCCACTTGCCAACCGGGTGGATGTCTGTCAATAATGGTCGCCGGCCCTGTAGGATGGCGCAGGGTCTGCCTTCCTTGTTGTTATAGCCTTTTGCCCTTCTCGGGTTTGTGGCAATTAAAAAAAAATATTCCCCTGAGGAGGAGAGGGCTGCAGAGCTGCCTCCTCTACCCCTGCCTCCTCCAGGGGATGCAAATGCGTCCTGCTGTATGCCAGGAACTCCCCTTCCTCCTCGGTCTCCACTTCCGCCGGGAACTGGAGGGGTGCCCCTGCTTTGCCTCCAGCAGGGGGCTTAAAGGTCTCCTGGGTGCTCCTATGGGAGCTTCGCAGGCTGTGTTGTTCCTTTCTCGTGCCAGAGCCGCAGCCCGCCTAGCGAGCTGCTGGCTAGCGCTCTCCTTCTCCAGCTCTCATAGATTCATAGATTCATAGATGTTAGGGTCGGAAGGGTCCTCAATAGATCATCGAGTCCGACCTCCTGCATAAGCAGGAAAGAGTCCTGGGTCTAGATGACCCCAGCTAGATACTCATCTAACCTCCTCTTGAAGACCCCCAGGGTAG
>NW_005843523.1:104275-105403 GCF_000455745.1 Alligator sinensis
AGTCATCCAAGTCACAGCCTCTTAACTTGTTCACCAGTATGGGGTGGGATACCGTATTGAAGGCCTTCCTGAAGTCTAAGTATATGACGTCAACCCCTCCTCCTGTGTCCAGGCGTTTCGTAACCTGGTCATAAAAAGAGACTAGATTAGTCAGGCATGATCTGCCTGCTATGAACCTGTGCTGGTTTCCCCTCAGCATAATTTGTCCTGCCGGGCTCTCAGTGTCCAAATTTCCCCGCCAGTGGCTGTGCAATGATGTCGGCCAGTGCCTTCAGCACCCTCGGATGGAGCTCATCCGGGCCTCCCGACTTAAAGGCATCCAGTTCTTCCAAGTGACTCTGCACCATCTCAGGATCTACACATGGCAGTCTGGCGCCTTGCTGCTGCCTCTCTGCAATCCCAGTGAGAGACTTGTCGTGCCCCTCGCTTAGGAACACTGAGGCAAAGAGCTCGTTGAGGAGTTCAGCCCCTCTCCCCGCACCCTTGTTCCAGTGGGGCTTTTAAAGTTTCCCTCGGAGGCCAGTACAGCAGCTGGGATTGGTCCAGCTGTTTCCCACGCCAGAAACAGCTGATTAAACAACCGGCATAATGCCGGTTCACGCAACTGCGGCCGTGGCCGCGGCTCCAGCTGCCTTGCAGGAGATGAGTTACCCTTGCTGGGAGTCTGCTTCCGGGGTATGGGACCCGTGGGGTCTACTCTCTCCCCTTCAGGAGCTTGTGGTGGTGCCTCGCCACCACAGAAAGTAATCAAAGAACACATTTGTGCAGGCCCAGCAGGGGAAACGATGTTGAGGGGAAACCAGCACAGGTTTGTCACAGGTAGATCCTGCCTGACAAACCTTGTAGCCTTCTATGACCAGGTCACACACTGCCTGGACGTGGGAGCCAAGGCTGATGTCATCTTCCTGGACTTTAGGGAGGTCTTCGACACAGTTTCGCATCCTATCCTCATTGGGAAGCTAGCAGACTGTGGAGTGGACGCCTACACGGCCAGGTGGGTGGCCAGCTGGCTTAGGGACCGCACCCAGAGAGTGGTGCTGGATGGGTCCTTCTCGGCCTGGCGGGAGGTGGGCAGTGGGGTCCCGCAGGGTTCGGTCCTTGGACCGATATTATTTAATATCTTCATCA
>NW_005843524.1:0-15179 GCF_000455745.1 Alligator sinensis
GCCCTACTGGCGCGCCCCGCACTGGATAACACTTGTGCTCCAGCCAGCCCCTTCATAGCACACTGAGCTGGGTTGGAGCAGCCTGGGGCTAGCAGGCTGACTCCCCCAGACCTCCTGCCAGCTGAGGCTGCTCTGACCCAGCTCACCATGCTGTGGTCCCAGGCACAAGTATAAACAGTGTGTAGGAGCAATAAACATGTGCAAATTGCACTGGAGTTTATTCAATCACATTAATAGCATGTGCAGATGCACCCAGAAAGAACTAACTAAAGCCTGCGGCTGTGCTCCTGAAGCTGGCACATGGAAAATTCCAAGCTCATTCATACAGAAGCATTTACTCTGGGAACGTGCTTCTTTCAAGCAATTCAGAACAAAGAACCAGCATCTTATTGGTTACACACCACTCTTTCAAACTGCTCCTCACCAACCAAAATCCCAAAAGGTAACTAAGGGTAGGCTACATGACACTTATGTGAATAGAGAGTAAAAAAGACTTAATAACTTTGAACTGTCCAGTGCACCTCAGCGCTTCTACTCCTGAACGTGCCAATATTTAACCTTATCCTGGCTTTATTTCTTTAGCTTGTTGTTTCCCCTCCCTCCCTCCCCCAACAGGCTGACAAA
Organism: Alligator sinensis; assembly: GCF_000455745.1. NCBI lineage: Eukaryota > Metazoa > Chordata > Crocodylia > Alligatoridae > Alligator > Alligator sinensis. Next base: position 625 of record NW_005843524.1, read on the forward strand.
ATTGTGGAATGAGAAGGGTTGTGAACACGGTTAAAAGAACTGAGTATAAAAGATAAAGTTTAGTACAACTTAAAATGCTCAGTGTCCATAAAGAGAACCTGGCATCTTATATAAAAATACACATTTTCAATCAGTGCTGCCTCCTAAGTATATTCTTAATTTAAATGGTTCAAACTGTCATATTTACTCCAATCCAAGACAACGGCTCCCCCTCCCAAAACAAGGAAGGGAAAAAGGCTCATTTTAGATTTGCATACTGGCCTGGGGCTCAGCTCTGGCTTCACCAAAGCCCAAAACCACAACTGGCCCCACTGCCTGCCCTGGGCCGAAGTGGCATGGGAGTGAGCACACAGCTAGGAAAGTGTGGGAGAGACCCTACAGGGCATAGGGGGAGGTACAAAGAGCCCCAGCTTGCCCTTCCCACCACTTACCTTCTGCTACCTTTTTTATTCTCCAACCTGGCCGAACCTAGAGCTGCCACTGCTTTCAACTGCCCTTGAGCCAGAGGAGAGCTGCAAGCAAAGGTAAGCACAGAGAGGGATGGGGGAGGGAGGTGGCAGGGGTCAGGCACAGACACAGGTTGGGGACAGGTGACAGGGATCAGGCACAGGCACATGTGGGTGGGTGCAAAGAGCATGGAGCACAGGCAGTAAGGGGCACATGGCAGGGGGTAAGCAGCAGGACAGGTGGCAGGCCCTGGCACAGGTGGAAGGGCAAGGGGCAGAGAGACAGGCAAGGAAGGTAAGGAACAGGGCCCTTCACATCCTGCTGCTGCTTTCCCTGCCACAGCAGCTGGGGGATGAATTTAAAACAACTCTCCAAAAGTGACATTCTATACATGAAAAAATATAACAAATTTATAATATTCTATGTATAGAGTTTAATTATTGGGTGGGGGGATCATCTTAAATTTGAAGCTGTCTATGATTCCGGTAAATAAGAAACTATTTTCCCACATTAATACTGCAGAGACAGTCTTGAGAAATTTCCTCCATCAACAAAATTACTGACTAGATTAGTAATGTAAGATCTTTATTACTGGTGATAATTCAGACTAGGAAAAAAGAAAAACAAGATTTCATTTAGACTGGTGATTGAATGCATCAGGTTGAATATTTATTCTGTGTCTGGAATGTATATGTACTGGATGGACCTTTGATTTGAGGATCTATTGATCAGCTTAGCTAATTACTACAGATTCACAAATACATATACACACAAAAAATGAACAATGGAGAATGGAAGAGGTAGAGCCAGATATTTTTCAGAGTGGGTTCATAGTTATGCACGCACTACTCAGGGAAGTGAAAAAGTAATGAATGCATGCACACTCATGACCAGTCAGACAAGCCACATACAGCTGTTCCCATTGCTAGAAGTGATTCCAGGAGAAGGAGCAGTACAGACATTCAACTTGCAACCATCCCCTCTCCCCTGTTCTCTGCACCTTCTTGAGACCAGGGTGTTCCCAGTGAGGGGAAAGAATGGGCTAATCCAGTCCTTTCATTACCAGGGGGACTCACACCAAGGACTCGAGACTGAGAAGCAAGCAGGGGTTGGCACTGGTCCCTCACTCAGGTCCCAGGGAGCCCACTGGACAAAATCCTGAAAATCAGGATCCCTTGGTGCAAGCACAATTCTTTATGCCTTCAGTTTACTGTTGGAAGTACACACTATCTCTCTCCAACTTCTTTAAGATAACATGCACCACACACATTAAGAGAAACAGTATGGTTAAAGAGTGGATATTTGAAAAGTGTTCCCTTCAAAGAGATCACTGAAGAGTATCAATAGTGTCATTTCCTAATGAAGTATTTAGCATCTAAATATTTACAACTAATCCTTTTAAGGACGTAGAAAAGTAATTTAAACACTTACTGGCAATCATTATAGTTTTTGAGTTTCCTCCTAGGCTGTCTTTCAACAGCCAAGTCAACACAGAGTCCCTGTAAGGCACAAATACTTGCTTCTTCTTTGCAAGAGGATTTGTTACATCCTGAGATAAATCAGCTGATAGAAGAAATAAAAGTGATATGTTTTCATTAATTTTCTTAAAATATTAAAATACTGGTATAAAACCAATGCAGATAGATATGAGGGCACTTTAAAAAAAGAGAGAGGGAGAGAGACATACCTAAGGCAGAAATGACATTTCCCAGAGTAACTAAAGATTTGTTAATATTCCCTCCTTCTTTTAATCTAACCCCTGTAGCACCAGTGGCATCTGCTCTCTCACTTCCAGCAAGATCTACCAAATGAATCTTGCTAACAGTCTCACAAGGCATTTCAGAATCAAATTTAGCCTAAAGAAAAATACAAAAAAAAAAAATCATTTTCAAAAATTGTTAAGCTACAAAGCTCTGAAATCTTACTGAATACAGATCGATTGCCTTTCCTGTGTCATGTTTTAATGTAATTTGCTTAGACTAACAGGACTTCAGAGAACAGGTATACAAGAAACAGGCTAGAAAGGAGCTTGAATGATCACAAACCGCTACAAGATATTCATTTAAGTAACTTATTCTACAAAATAGGTACAAATAACCATATCCCTTAAACATACATTCAAACTTAGGTACCACATATACTGAGCTGTATACTATAACCTACATATAGAATTTATATTAAGCTTTTAGCAATAAATCTAGATGTTACCTAACACAGTTTTTATTCATATTTCCAAAAGCCCTATTTTGCAGGAGCACCCTCATGATTTTACATTTCTACCCCTAAGATCTTAACCACAACTTCCTCCTATTTCTAAAATTTAATATGAATCTGTTAATACAAATTTAAATTCACAGAATCCCCACAATACTCAATACATTAAGATAATGTGTTGGCTAGCTTCTTATCCTTCTCCATAAGATTTCAGCTGAATAATTCATTGGGGCACACAGTTTTGACAAAATGAAGAAGAAAATCGTACATTCAGGCCAGCATCTTTCCTCCCGGGCCATGGACAGACATGCTGTTTGAAGAGCTCCAACTGCCTCTGAAGCACTACAAACAGCCAGGGTATAGACATTCACACCCCACTAAGTGCTTCAAAAATGACCCATGAAAAAAAGAGAGCATTTCTGAAGCACATGCCTAAATAGTTGTACCTTCCATCAGAGCCCTATAGGTGTTTGCACAATCTTCCCACAACCAATAATACTCCACTTTCCACTTATCCCTACAGGGGGAAAATGTGACAGAAGGTTCTTGGAAACCTCCAGATATGGAAGACAAAGACATGTATGAATTCCTGTTCTCTATCCCCCTGCCTGAAAAGCACTAGCCCTACCTGCGCGACCATTTTGAAATGCTCAAGAAAGGATTGGGGAGGGAGTTGGGGGAAAGGGACCATGCATCTGCACAAAGCTGAAGTGCAAACTGGAGTACTTCACCTGTTCGTACCTGATAAAGTGACTCTCAAGTCCAAGTTTCCAAACAGACAGTAATTGGTAAAAGCCTACTTTCAACAGTCGACTACTGCTTTAACTTTTCTCTGCTACAGTCAACAATAGAGGTAACTAGCTCTCCTCAAGCTGTTGATCTGACAACTATATATTCCATTTAGTAAGTTAAGCTGTTCCATGGAACTGAGCATTCAAGTCAGAGCAAGTCTCTATACCTGAGTGAAGTTGATCGTGAAAATGGCATGAGACCTGCTGCTAACATCGTTCATTCCAGTTGCAGCAGTGGTTCGGTTTATATTTCCTGCTTCCATAAGTTCCTCTACATCCGTATAATTCTGTACTAAATGTTTGGACAAATCTGAACAGAAGCAAGAGCGATTAAAGAACATTTATGAATGTATGGCAACAAAATTCAACTCTGCCACAATGCTATACAGCAGAGCTGCAATTTCACAGCCAGCATTTATAATAAGATTTCCTTTATCTCTCTTAAAGGAAGGCATAAGGCCTTGCATGAAAAATACCAGACAGTCCTTCTTAATACACTGCATATAATATTATATTGAACAATATATTTATTATAAATACACTGCAGTGGATTAGCCTACAGAGAAAAATGCAAACCTTGTTAAGTATATAAAGCAGGTAGATGTGTACTCTTTCAAGGGACACAAACCTGCATTTCTAAATTAGATCCAATATTGATTTGAAATCACAGATTTCCTATGGCATAGATTTCCTACTGCAAAATACTGCTTTACAGGTTTCCCTCACTTTACGCAGGCTCTGTATGTGCGAATTCACTCTTATGCGATGACCTCTTTTATGCCAAAAATTTATTATATGCGAGGTAAATTCACTCTTATGGGATCAGTGTGGTGGAAGCCCGCAGTCAGCTGCTTTGTCTGCGGCACTGTGGAAGTGACACGCACCAAAATATACTCTCCAGTGTGGATCTGTGCTCCTCACTCCTTGTCTGCAACGCGATTCTGTAGTTGCCATCCCAATTATGACTTCTAAACATCCCGCTGATTTATCTCTCTCTTATCCCTCTCTCTGGTTCTGTATCTCCTACTAGTGATGCAAAGTCTGCCACTGAAGATCCTTCACCACCCTCTCTTCACACCAGCTAAACATTCACTACCACCCTGTGCTTGTGTGCACTGGCTGCTGTTGGGGAGTAGCAAAATTGTCTTGTAAAAGGGGAAGAAATGGGGCTGTGGGTCAGTACAGTTGAGGTCTTGGAATGCATCCCTATTTGTTACATTGTAAAGTGGGTTCCCTTTATGCGAATTCGAGTTATGCGCCGTTTTCCAGGAACAGCATAAAGCAAGGGAAACCTATACTTTAAAAGGGTTCAGAATAAAATAAACCCCATTCCCCATTATGGTCTTAGGATGATGATCCATGTTATTCTTCATTTTCACATCTATTTACAACTTAAAAATAAGAGAAGGTTATATAATTAAACATAGAAACTGAAAGTATCAAGGAAGTTCAAAGGACTTAATTTTTTACCCTCAACATAAGGCCCTTCTTTTGGATGCTCTCGTATTCTTAAATTATATGTTTTTGAAGACTTCCGCCTAAGAAGATCTCTCACACGTTCATTATAGATTTCCAAATAACTGAAAAAAAAAATTGGAATTCAGAAAAGTATCAAATTATACAAATTTTAAGAGCAAAAATTACTGACAGAATAAGTTTGTAATGAACTAACAGAAGGGAGATAGAGGGGCACTAAAAAAGCAAGTCAGGTTAAGACTGGCTATTTATTTATTTATTTTTAACATAATAAAGATTAAAATATGCTAGATCTGTGAGAAGAAAAGAGACAGAAAAATAAGAGTAAGGATGTGAATGAACACGTGAAAGAGCAGGACATGGGCTGGGAAAAGGCAACTGGGACAAAGATGCTTTTTAACAGAAAATTATTTTCACATCATAAATAGAGGCAGATGCAATGGGGGAATAGAGAACTACTGAGCACATTTGATGACCGCATTCAACAAAAATCTGTTTTGGGGATAAACATAAAAAGATGCATTCAAACAAAACACATTTTTCCAAGAGATACTAAAAAGTGAAAATAGAGGTTTGTAACAAAAATGGCTTTGTTAATCAGCAATTGACATAACAACCACAAGACCTACCTGACTTCTGTTCGAAAGGACGCCTCATTCCATCTTGTCTTTTCATTTATTCTGCTGAATAATCCTTCACAAATTCGAGGTATTAAACCAACATCTCCCTGCAACATAATTTTTATATGCATATATACTTAAACACACTGCGTATTTTAAAAGAAATAAACTCCCCAAATCATAAGATGCAAGTGACAATATCCAGAGTCAGAGAACTTGATATACAACAAGCGAATTTTTAATAGCTGTATTCTTATTCTATTTCACTTTAAAAACAAATTAGAAATTAAGTGTTGCAATTTGAATCCTAGCACTAACTCGATGGTTTTGCCTATACTTTATAGCCTTCCTGCCCACACACATTCCAACGATTTGAAGCAAAAATGCAACCCAACAAATAAAAACAGTTTTTCCAAAGCATCGTTCACCCATCTTAACCATGAGTCCATTGCTCACCTATAACGCCACCCATTCACTACACACCATCCATTGTTTGCAGTAAGAGGTTCAAGCCCTCTAGATAATGGCCCCCTTCTCTACATAATCCTTAGTCATCCCTGAAATGTGGTTCTTTCTGTACACTACGTGAGGCTAGAGTTTTGTAGGTAAGAGTATGTAACACCATACTTAAGACATATCTACAAGGGGGACAACCTAAAACAACCATAATTCTGATGTCTTTACTTCTGAGTGCTTGAGTTTCCAACCTGCTTTCAACAGTTGTGTGTGTGCAGTTTCCTTGGATTTTAAAAAGCAAGGAAACTCCATCACAGGGAATCATGCTATAACCCACGTGACTCATCAACATAGTGGTAACCTTCATATCCAATGCACAGACCTCTGCCGCTTGAACTAACAGAGGAACCCATCATCTTTTATATAAAACAGCTACTAAAGGGGTATGAGACATACCCTGCCAGAGGGTGTCACAACAGAAGACCGCTGAGATACCAGGCACAAGACACAGCCCTTTTGTTCTCCATTTTTTCTCCTCAAACCTGATGCTTTCTGCCTACTTCCTTTCCAGTCTATCCTATGCTAGTCCTGCCTCTTCTAAGATGCCACCCACTCATGCCAGACTGTCCTCCCACCAATCTCTTCCCACTCTCAGTCAGCTTCAGTTCTTCTCAGGCCTCCTTATTCTTCCTTCCTTCCTCAGCTAGACCCAACCCACTCCCCCTGTCTAGTTCCCCCAGAAGTATAGCAGGGTAACACCACAAACAGAGCAGCTTCAGCTCACTAGGCACCACCGCCTGCTGTGCCATCAGCACTGGCCCGGCCAGCTGCAATTATTTTTTGCGTGTGATGTATTTAAAAAATGTGATACCCCAGGGCTGCTGCCCCAGATCCTCAGGTACATTACTGGGTACCCATATAATTCATCTTTGCTGCCCACCTCCCACTCTCAAATTTCCACTGTCTGAATTTCCTCCCTGTACTTGCAGTCATGGCCTTTCCATCCTGCCCATTCCAAGGTGCCCTCTCGCCTTGATACAATCTAATCCCTCCTCTCTTTAGCCCACCTCCTCATCCCTCTGTATTTCAGTCAAGGAGCCATGCCTCTTTTCCTTTCTCAGAGATTTTTTTACAGACTTAAAACTGAACCATATCTGGCTAACAGAAAGGCTGCCATGCCCTGCCAAATGCCTAACTCCCACTCCAAAGCTTCTTTCCATTTTGTTTTTAAACATGACTTAAAAATGCTGTCTCTTTCTTAGCAAATAGTAAGCAGCTTTAAGTAAATCTTTCAAGAGAAGTTTAGCCTGAAGCAGATGATGAATATGGAAAGAACCAGCCCATCTAATTTAGATTTAATATAGTTATAAGCAACTAAAACAGGGTCTTAAAGCAAGAAATGCTGGGCAAGCAGGAACACAGACAGCTCTACTACATTTAAAATAAGTATAAAATCAAGGAAGAATAAAAATGGATGTACCAGGTAGCCATAAATTTATTTTCTTATGTTTTCCTGTCAGTCATATAGATATATTTCTTATTAAAATTAACTAAACATTTACACACAAGTCTAAACCAGCAGGCAACCTACAAGCAATTACAGTAACACATTACCACAGTCTTTAATCCACAGCTTTTAATTTTGCAAATTAAACAGACTATTGTAATTCTGCACTGCGGCTCCTCCCATGGATCACAACCTTAGAATCATAGAAAATTAGGGATGGACAGGACCTCAGGAGGTCATCTAGTTCATCCCTCTGCTCAAAGCAGGACAATCCTCAACTAGATCATCCCACCTAAGGCTCTGTCTAGCCGGGTCTTAAAAACCTCCAAGAATGAAGATTTCACAACTTCTCTGGGTAACCTGTTCCAGTGTTTTACTACCCTCCTAGTGAGAAAATTTCTCTTAATATCTAACCTAAACTTCCCTTGCTGCAACTTGAAACCACTGCTCCTTGCTCTGTCATCTGCCACCAATGAGAACAGTCTAGCTCCATCCTCTTTCAACCCCCCCTTGAGATAATTGAAAGCTGCTATTCAATCCCCTCTCAGTCTTCTGTTCTCCAAACTAAATAAGCCCAGGTCCCTCAGCCTCTCCTCAGAAGTCATGTGCCCCAGCCCCCTAACCATTTTTTTGCCCTCTGCTGAACTGTCTCCCATTTGTCCATATCCTTTCTGTAGTGGGGGGCCTAAAACTGGACACATTACTCCATATGTGGCCTTATCAGTGCTAAATAGAAGGGAATAATCATTTTGATGTGGTAGAGAGGTTTGTGTGTCTTGTACTGGAGTCTTATACTCCTGGTACAGTCACCCATGGTGGCAAGATCAAGGGCACGGTTTCTAAACTAATAGCAATCCAAAAACAAAAATTATGAAAATGAAAGAAGCAACCAAGGAAGAGGTTCAATTATCAGTTGCTTGAAAGACCCTGGTAAAAGCAATCATCTTCTGCAGAGCATCAGTGAGAAACTTTCCCACCTCCCTAATGATCTCAACACCACTGATCAGTGGAAGAGCCTCAAGAAACGCATCCACAAGGCATGCAAAGAACCTCAAGGCTTCTCCACAAAGAAACATCAGGAATGGTTCAATGAGAATGACAGAGAAATACAAGCTTTGACAGAAAAGGGACAGACAGCCTTTAAAGCTTGGCACAATGACATCAACTCCAAACAGAAGCAAGACATTTGTTGCCACCTAAACTGAGATGCAGAGGAAAATTTGAGAGCCAAAGAATAAGTGGTGGGAGGACAAGCCAAAAAGAGATTCAAGTTTACCCATAGCCAGGACCAGTTTCCTCAGTGCAACCAAAGCTATCTGTGGTCCAAACAAACAAGACACCACTCCTCTGGGGTCCAAGGACAGAACAACATGCTTTCAAGACCGCTCAACCACCAACACACAGTGGAAGAAGCACTTTCGAGAGCTCCTGAGCTGAGATTCTAATGTTGAAGACAATAACTGAGACCATTCCATGGCACCCCATTAAGGATTATGTTGCACCAGCTTATCAAGAGGCCTTGAAAGCCATCAAGCAGATAAAAAACAACAAAGCACAGTGATCCTGATGGAATACCAGCTGAAATTTATAAGCAAAGTGGAAAAAAGCTCCCACCTAATACAGTTATTATGAAGAACAGATTCCCAGTGACTTGAGAAATGCCAAAATCATTACCATATTCAAGAAAGGAGACCGATCAGATTGCAGCTATTACTATGGTATTGCACTTTTGTCCATAGCTGTGAAAGTCCTTGCCTGTATTCTCCTCAATACACTCACTTTCGTCATTGAGGAGCTTTCATCTGAGTCCCAATGTGGTTTCAGACCACTTAGAGGTACAGAAAACATGATTTGCTGCAGAAGGGCTGCAAGCAACACCAAGATCTTTACACAGCCTTCACTGACCTAACTAAAGCTTTTGATTCAATCAAAAGAGAGGTCCGGTCGAGGATCCTGATGAGATCTGGATGTTCAAGAAAATTTGTTACCATCACATCAGACTACATGATGACATTACAGAAAGCATCTAAGGAATAGCTTGAAAATGGATCCTTCCACTATTAGAACTGGTGTCAAGAAAGAATGTGCGATTGCACGAATGTTCGTTTCCGTCTGTATGACAGCTCTTCTGCATCTTATTGCTGGCAGACTTCCACCTGGAATCAGCATCCAATCACATGGACATATCTTTAGAATTAACTGGTTACATTCCAGATCCAATACAACCAACACCTCCATTACTGATCTTCGATACATGAATGTCTCTCTTGTGTGTGCCCACTCAACTGAAGAACTCCAGGTCACTCTTGGTTGTTTCTGTGAAGCATATGAAATGCTTGGACTTGTTGTCAGCCTCATGAAAACCAAGATTCTTTACTGACCCACCCCAAACCATCCAGCTGCTCGTTCACATATTACAATTAAAGAACCATCCTTGGAGAATATTGAGCATTTCTCCTCCCAGGGTAGCCACAGTCCCAAAAAGTGAACATAGAAAACAACATTCAATACTGTACTGGATAAAAATCTGCCAGTGCTGCCTTTGGACATCTCCAAAATCATATCTTCAGTGATCATAACCCAGACCAATCTTCTCAGCTACCAGGCTATTGTCAGCCCTACATTGGAAAAGGGTGTGAAACTTGGATGGCATATTGAAACACATGGGAACTTTGGAACATTGCCATCAGCACTGTCTTTGGAAAACCCTCAGTATCAACTGGAAGGACAGAAAAACAAATGCCAGCATTCTGGCTCAAGCAAACACCACCAGTATTGAAGCCATGTATATATGGCACCAGCTCCATTGGACAGGATACGTCTTAAGGATGCCTGAAAACCAGTTCCCAAAATAGGTCCTATATTCCCAACTCACTGATGGTTAGTACTGTAGAAATGGGCAAAAGAAGAGATTCAAAACACCATGAAGGCCAATCTGAAGAAATGTCATATTAACAACAATACCTGAGAAACTTGATCACTGAATTGTCCCCAGTGGTGCCACAATGTACAACAAGGCATTGCCATTTCAAGCAAACTCACCTCACTATGGAGGCAGACAAAAGATAAAGGGAGAGAGCCATGCCCTGTATGTACTCCCTCCTGACAAAAATATTCTTCTGCAACTGAACTAAACATGCAGATCTAAGATTGACCTCCTCAGTCATTTATGGACTCACCACTGACTTCCCGATTTTACTGGAAGACTATCAGCCTCTTATCAAGGAATTTTCAATAACACTGTGGCAGCTGAGTGCTCAGTCATACCATCAAGAAAATAAGCTCTGCCTGCTCACTGCACACATAACAATGCTGAAAATGTAGTAGTAAGGACAAACTCAGGACATACCCAGAGCACTGGGAGATGCTCAAATAATGATGGTTTGGGATCTCATCCCCAATCCCAACAATCATGCTTCCTGCCATGCTGTATATCACAGGACATGCCATTTTCAGGATCAGGGACCAATATGAACTGCACCTTATTTGAACAGGAACCTTGCAAACCAATTGTGCTTGAAAGATTCCTAGTGAGGGGCTCTCCATGACTGGGCTTGTTGTCTGCCTTGCCCCCCCAACTCCTATCTTTAAAATACGAGATTAAGGGAAGTTCTCAGCTCCCCCTACTAGGAACCTTGCAACCCTTGCACTCAGCAGCCCATTTTCAGTATCGGGACTAGGGCTGTCCCAGTCCTGATGCCAATGCTGACAATTAGCTGTCTGTCAGCATCAGGATGGGGATGTGTCACATGTTCCATTTATGGTGCCATACAAACCAGGTATGACCAAGTTCCACATTTTATGTAGAATATCATTGTGGCTGGTTTGCCACTACATAGCACCATAAATTGGTCGAATGCATGGCAATGTTACTACTTCTGGTGCTGTTAAAGTGTTAATCATATTAACACTTTAATATTGTCCTGGCACACACCAATGTAATGTGTGCCAGGACCCCAGAAATACACTCGTTCTATTTTTCTGGTGCTCTCAAGAGTGACAGTATCTTCACTACCCACTTTCTGGAGTTAATGTATGTAGATTGGGAGCAATTTACTGAGACTCATTTCCTCAGCAGTGAGGCTGAGCACTCTACGGCCACAGTAGAGACATACCTTTTCTGTAACTTCTTCCAAATGCAATTAGGGCACCTTCATGAAGTTGACAGCCATTGCATATTTGGTAACAGCACTTTAAACCCAAAGGCAGTGATAACTCCCTCAAATAGTTTATGTTTAAGGAAACACATGAAAAAATGTACTTTTAACACACGTTTTCTTTAAGTGCTGTCTAGCTGAAAGCGCCAGTCATTTAAAAAATCTGACCTGAGACTCTGGGAGGCAAGTAGATTATATAACCTAAATGTTCAGAGCCAAATTAAAGCATTTATGATGCACAACCAAAACTATTCTCAACAGGGTTAAAGTAACATTGCCACTTACACCTTTACACAATCTCTTGTGCATAATAGTCCCTACATTTACAGGAAGTCTCACATGTTCTACATGTTCCTTAGCACTCTATTTTCATCATTTTAGATACCCAAGTCATAATTTTTTTTCTGGCCTCTACATTCCACTCTGTTAATTCACCATAATGGAGACTCCTCATAACATTATACATAAAGCTTATTCTGTGTGTACCAGAGGTATAAAAATGAAGCCAAGTTTGCTCTTAGCAGCTCAGGAAGGTTCAAATTAGCTGGCCCCACTATAGCTCAAAGACAGATTTATCCAAAGTAGGGTAAGTGGCAATATTTTCTCCCTGGCTTCTGCTAGAGGATGGCAGCTTTTATTTAACCAGGGTTAAAAGGGAGCACTGCTACAAGGACTACCTCTTAGATGCACCCAATCAGCAGGCTTTGGCTGCTCCCTTCACCACCTTCCTCAGCCACTTCCTTCTTTCTTTAAGCAAGTATTTCATACAATAGAGGCAACAATCTGGTACTGGACATTCCCCTGTTAGGAGCCCAAAGCTACAGTTTACCTGAATGTTAGCCCTTAAAGTAAGGTCTGCATAATATTTCATAATGACTGAGTCAGAGCTTCAACCCACTATCCTCATTCTTATTTCAATTCTCAACCTGAAATTCTTGTCCAAATAGGAATCAAGGAACCATCTTTATTTTTCTTAACCCCACTGAATGAGGGAGGAACAAATAGGCTTTTACAGAAAGCACTGACTCAGTACCAGTATCATAAAAAAATATATATTAGGGTCACTTCAAGTTAGCCACCTGAAACCGGTCACTGAACTAAAAACTGAGTTCTGATCTGTGCTGCACAAAGGAGGGTTTATTATTAGATATAAAAGGGCAACATTTAAATGCATTTCTTCCCATTTAAAATTTCTTCTACAAAAACTAAAAGGAAATGTCTAAAACTCAGGTTATTTACAAGTCAGTCATAAAATAAAATCCACAGTTTGCAGACCGGATATGGAATATTATAATTCCTTTTGAAATGCTACATAATAAAACTAAAAGTTTGAAAATACAACATACTGTGTTTCCCATCATAGTGTAGGACTTCCCAGATCCAGTCTGTCCATATGCAAAAATACAAGCATTATAACCTTCAAAAGCAGATTTGAGAACATCTGTGCCAAGATTTTTGAAAACCTAAAAAGAAAAAAAAAAAAGGCTTTTTTAAGGGGATCATGCAGTTTTGAAGAAAAGAAACAGGTAAACGTTTATTATATTATTCCATTCAATTAATAATTGTAAATATTATATAATACCATGGCTCTATTAGCACATACCACCTTTGACCAAAGATATTTGCTCTAAATGAATAAGCATCAAGGAGTCTAATGTAATATAAAATGTTAGTGGTGCATTCAACTTTCAGTAGTGCCACAGTCTTTTTTCCCCACTTTTGGTCCTGTCAACTGCATAACTTGCTGACATACACAATTGGAAAGAAACTTTTAATTATGTCAGACTTCCCCCTCTTCAATTTTTTCATCTGATCTCAGACACTGTATTGACTATCTTTCTATCTTACTATTGTAAATACCTACTTAACTCTGGTATCTTCTCCAACTATAAGGACTCTGCTCTGCAAGTGTCTACTCACTTCCTAAAAAGAAAATCTTTCCTTGATCCTGTCAGCACATTTCATATTTAATGGCTTTGTTCCGCCAAGACTATGAAGCAAGTAGTCTTTTCTTCCTCTCTCACCAACAGCACCTTTGAATTCAGTCTTAGTTTCCGTGTGTTTAGAAGCACAAAAACTGGTTTTCTATGTAGTCAGTGACCTTCTCTCAGACAGTCCCTCCTCTATCCCATTCTCTGAATTATGTGCACAGAAATACAGGTGTTCCCATCTCCTTTCAGCTATGGTACCAGTCCTATTTAGCTCATCCTAAACCCTCTTGCCCTGAAGTTTGATAGCAATGCAAAAGAGTATCCAAAACACTGTCCTCTGAATCTGATACAAGTAAAAGAGAAGCAGAGGATCAACTATTATCATGATTATAACAAACATGTTGGCTAGGATTAAAAATTAACATTGATGATACTTAACTATAACTTCTTTTGACACCTTCATAACTCTACCTGCACCTTAACAAAAAATCTGTAGCTCTGTTGTAGTCCTCTTCAATTACATAGCTCAGACCAAAGGGCTATTCTTAGATAATCTTAAACACAATTCACGCCCCCTGCTATTTTATTTGAAAAGTACTTCCTCAGTTAACTAAACTCCTGCTCCCCCTACCTCAATATCATCCTGAATTTTATTTTTCCATCCTTCAAGAGTGCTAGGCTATGCTCCATCTCACCATCTCTGCAATGCCTGTTGAAATTCTCATCTCTACTTAATGCTTCCTGTAGCCTTGGCTGGTCCTCAAATATCAGCTTTCTAGCTTATGCAAATCGTCACTAACCATTTTTCCACGTTCTCACAAAGGAGCAAGTACATTACTCTCAAAACTATTCCACCGACATATCTTTCATTTTAGAATCTAGTTAACAACTATTCCTTTTCAGAAACCCTCTGTGGGTTTGTTCAAACCTGCCTCATTCTTTTATTCACACTCTTT
>NW_005843524.1:15210-22088 GCF_000455745.1 Alligator sinensis
ACCTTTTATTTTTCACTAGACAACCTGGCTACTGCAAAAGGTAAAATGTCTTCCTTCCAATTCCTACCAAAGAGAGACTTTCAGTAGCTCTGTCCTTTGCAAATCAAATCAAGCCCAATTAAAATCTGAGCAGAAAGCAACCATTTTGCTCTATATGTTCTTCTTACTGTGTATATTCCTGTTTAAAAATCTCTCATGTTAAATTATTAGTTAAGTTTATAGGAAAGAAGATATTGAATATTATACTAATTACATGTCCCTTGACAATATTAAAATCAAAGTTAAGGTCAATCACATCTAGACACAAGGAATAGGAGGTTACCATTCTGGACTATTCCTCAAAATGTAAGCTTTAACAAAATACACCACTTAGCTTAAATTGTTGGTCATTTCTAAGGACCAGTATACGTGATCAAAAAACTCCCTCCAATTTTGCTGCAGAAATATCTAGTTAGAAATTTGCAGGTAAATTGCAGCTCACAGTCTAATGTTTGAGTCAGTGTAGCACAATTTATGGCCACAAGAGGGCACTAAGACGACATATAAAACTAGACACCTTTTCATTTATCATTCAGCTGCCTAACTATGAACCAAATGTGCTACTAATACAAGTAGCTAGGAGGCAGGATCCACTGTGCTTCACAGCAATATGAATCCAAACTGTAAAGGAAGATACCCAGCTTTTATGATGCTGATGCAGTAAACTGGAAATTCTGCAGTAGTTTGATAAAAGCTAAAATATGAATGTTTTCAATTAACGAATTATGAAAATGAATAATATAAGCAAGAAATTGGCCTCCGCCTTATTTATTTTGAAACTTCATTTGATATAGTTTCTATGTGCTACGTACATTTTAATTAACAAAATGCAAGATTGTGGACGGAGGTTTTGGCAGCTGGTCAGATAAGAGTTGGGAGTTTTGGTGCCCAAAAATGCTGGGATGCAGGCCGTGATTATGAGATACCAACATCAGATGGAAGTAGTTGAATAAAGATTGTGGATAAAATGCCACATGTAGAATTCTGAGTTAACACATTATTGCTGTAAATGGAAGACTCCACGCCTCTAAAACTTATTGTTTCAGGATACTCTATACTCACATGGCAACTTTGTTTGCAATTTTTTTTCGGTACTACAAAGAAGCCTAGTGTAGGACAGGGCTTATGCATCATTTCACATTCAGTTCACGATGAAAGATTTTCTTTTGCAAGGGAAGGTTTAAAAAAAAAAAAAATAAAATCAATATGTTATTATACTGGTAAAAACCCAGATTCTGAAGGTCAGACACAGCAGCAGGTAATGGCTCTGGTGAAAAAAAACAGCTACCACAGAATCCAAGAATGTATCACTACTCAATATTTTTTTTTATTTCTGTAAAATTATTACAAGCACATGCGTGAATATGTGCACATCCATCCATGAATGAATGTATGTACACATACACATTTCTTAGGCATACTGGAATAGTACTATTGAATCTACATAAGCAGCTTACCTATTAAAATCAAGAACATTTGGCAAGGGCATATTTCATAAAGCATTTACACTACCAAATATATCAATTTGTGAGGATGGGCAGAGAAAAACAAAGGAAATGGAGAAGGCGCACAGACATAAAAGTTAATGAATACTTATCATCAAAACCTTAAGATTTTGTAATTATCCCTATGCAAATCTTCTCCAACGTGTACTAGTAAAAAGATTTTATTCCACACACAATTAGGTATTTTAGGAGCAGAAATTGAACAGCAAGATAATTAGTTATCATTGCTCATGTAACCACATAATCACAGACTAAAGCACTAATAAGCACCTAAATGAGTTAGTTCCATTCATCCCAATGGACTTAAACATTTCTTAAACCTATGTTGTGTTTGCCAGACCAGAGCCAAAACCTCAGGCCTCAATTTGGAAAAGACCCAAAATACATCATTAAATCTGTTCTATTTCTGGCAAAACACTCCCCTAACTTAAAGCATTTGCTAGAGCATCAGTGAAGACAATTAGATTTAAATACCCTATCTGAACAGGGATGATTTCCAGAATAAGGCACCTATATTTTTATGGTTATGTTCACTTAATTTGTTTCTCAAATTTCCCTCATTATCCTGAACTGTAACATAATATTTTTGAACAGAAACAAAACATCTGAAAAAAATTAAGAACTGGAGAACAGAGATAACTACTGTACAATAAAAGTTTCAGGAGCTTATAAATAATCAAGCTTTAGATTAAATTGCACTTGTACATGTTCATTAGTCTATAAAATGAGCATGGAAGTTTTAAAAAAGAGTCCAGTTCTTTGTATTAAATAGTTCAGGTGAAACTATAGATGGAAATTCTCTATCAGACAGCTATGTAAGTTAGAATTACCAATAAAAAGAGCCTTTATTACAATAAGACAATTTATTCTCAGCTTCAAATCCCTGCCCCCCCCCCCTTTTTTCTTTTTTACTGTGGAAAGTTATATATTCTTTTTAAAGCTTTAAATCCCATACCATAATTACTGCCTGCCAACATTCCCAAATGTTACACTCAAAGAGTCCAAAGGACCTTTCAATTACCAATGGAAATTCCTAGGTTGCACTGATTAAGATTTTTTTGGCCAATACAGATGGCCAATTATTACCCAGCCATATGCCGGCCGACACCAATCCAATAGCTGACATGCATCCCGGCAGCTTGGAATGCAGCATCCAGCTGGTAAGTCTGTGGGGGGGGAAGGGGCATGGGGGAGGGAAGGGGTTGGAGGCAGCAGATCGAGGCCTCCACAGTGAGGGAGGGAGTGGGGCTGTGGCAAGCACTGAGCAGCCGGGGCAGGGCACAGCTGCAGACGACTTATCCGGGGGTATAGGGAGGGGCAGCTCCCTGCCAGTGAGCACATCCCTGGGCATGTGCCCCCCAGATTTGTGCGTGGGGCAAAGATGGGCTGCCTGCTGTAGGCTTAGGACCAGGGGCTGTGCCGGCCTGTTCCTGGCAGGGGGGCTGAGCCAGGGCTGCATTTGGGGCAGGCAGTGGTGGTGCTGGAAAGGGGTGCTACAGCAACCACCCCATAAACCCACCTCCCAACACCACTGCCACCCATCCCGCCCACCCCGAGTGCAGCTTCGGCCCAGGCCCACCACCAGGAAGAGACCAGCACAGCTCCTGGCCCTGAGCCCACAGCAGGCAGCTGGCCCTCATCCCATGCACAGCAGTGCACACAGCAGCAGGAAGCCGACCCCTCTCCTCCCACCCACAGCCCCTGCATGAGCCGCCTGCAGCTCTGAGCCCTGCCCCACCCCAGCTGGGAAGCGCCTGCCCCTACCTCAGCCCCACTCCCTCCCTCACCATAAGTAAGGGCTTCAATCGTACCCCCCACCATGCTCCTTCCCGCCTACAGTCTCCAAGCTGCTGAGCTGCATTCCTAGCTGCGTACATGCTTGTAGCTGCACACATGCACGTGGCATTTATTGGTGACATTATCATCTACACCAGCCAAAAAAAGCCAATTGCTGATAATGTCAACTTTCCTTTTATTGGTGCCAATCCAATATGGACCAATGCATCAGTACCTGCTGCATTTATATTTTAACAGGATACACATTCGTTTTTCATTTTAACAGTCTGTTTCCCAAATATGCTTGTACAGAATCCAAAGGTAGAGAGTGTCCATGCTAATTTTTTTTCAAAAAACACTTATTTCAAAGGTAGGTACATATAACTGTGCACATACATTTGTATGTCCCTTAATTTAAGTACTAGCATTCAATGAGCATGTAATCGCATACTTTTATTTGAGATACTGTCTTCATACCATAGGTGATGGCATCAGGCTAGAAAGGCTCAGCTTTAAAGAGGAGAAATTAAATTCTATATTTGAAGGCTATTAGTATAATCTGGAGAAGAGTATTAGGAAACTGTTTCAAACAAAATCTCAAATGCTTAAACCTTGTTTGTATGGGAGGGAGGCAGGGCAGGAGAGGGAAAGACTCACCTGGATAAGCAAAATGTTTCCATCCACCTAAATTAAATAGATATCTGCTCTTCAAGAAACCATGTTTTTTTGTTTTTAAATAAAAAGCTATGGGGACCCTAACAGGCACTACATTTGTCACATGATTAATGTGGGTTGGAGACAAGACAAGAAACGTGTGTGTCAGATATAGGGGAGCCGATTGTCTCCCCAGGCTCCAGCACTTTTAAATGTCTTTCTTCATCCCCTCATGTGGCCTAGAGGACAAGGCTGGAAACATGCTGCCACACTGCTTTTAGGGTCAGGCAAAGGGCAGCCCCCTGGTACAGGATGCAGTTGTCCCATGGCCAATCCCCAGGATCAGGGAGGGGCAGCCCTGTCCCCTTGTTCATCTTATCATGAGGGTTGGGAAGGGGGCAGATTCAGGTCCCTGATGATAGGTTTCCCATTCATCATCAATTACAGTTGCCATCCGAAGAATTTTTCGTGCATGTCAGGCATAGCAGGCTGCACAATTTTTGGGCTTGGGCACAAAATTTCTCAGGTCCCAATTTGCCAGGGACTGTGTGACAAATGTAGCCTTCACAAAAATGGCTCTGGATTTTTCCACTCTAACCCACAAGATATAGCAGAAGAGAGAATCAGGTGAAAAGCATTTTTGTCGGTCCTGTAAGAAAACATAGAACTTACAATGTTAGTTATGCTACAGTGCAACTCTCAAACATCTAGGGAATTTCCAAATTGCACGGATAGAACTGTAAGAGGAAAAACATTTCATATAATCTTTTCAGTCAAAAGAAAAAAATATCAATACTTAAAGTTTAGAAATCCTACCATTTCTTGTGATGTATAGTTTGGGCTTTTACTGTCTGCTGAGAAATAGGAAAAGTCATAGGTAAATGTTTTAGTCCGTTCCCTTCCTGTGTCTCCAGTTACACCTTCCAGAATCTACCAGAACAAGAAAATGTGTTTGTATGATATGAAATGATAAAGTAATTAATGCAAAGGATACTTGTACCATAATTTGATTAGAATACAAACTTAATACAAAAGCATACACAGTTAGAGAATCCTGAATTGCTTGCCCTGTTATTCTAACAAATATTTAATAATGAAACAATTAGCTATTAATATCAGAAAATATGGCCTTCATATGCTATATTAACATAGTGTAAACATAAAGCTCTTTAGATTTCATCTTTGAACTGTTCATTTTTATTATGTTGCTACTTCATAATATTTAAGCATGATTAGTTATCAAAATGTGAATTTCATATACATAATTTAAGGGATTACCCCACGCATTTACTCAATGAAAAACACTTCACTGTGTATAAACCAAATAGTATTTGAAAGGCAAGATGTAATTAAAATGGTCTTACATGCTGCAGATAAGCAATATGTACTAGGATCTGTCTCAGCCTAAACAATTCTCCCTCAAGGGAGGGAGTATAACCTAGCTGGGATAACAGGGGATTGTGCAGTCATAATGGATGCTATTCTCACAGTTTTGCCACCTGTATCATCATTTGATCTTGGGGAAAATAATTTAGCGTCTGTGCCTCAGTTTAATCACCTGTAATTTTTTTTTTAATAATTATGTACGTGTCACAGGCGGATCAGCTTAATGCTTATAAAATACTAAGCCAGCCTCAAATGAAAAGGTGCAATAAAACCCACAAAAACAACATCAGGAATGTCAGATCATGTGACAACATTTACTATTTAAAAATAGTAAGAGGTTAAAGAACTGCTTTTTTTGTGAAATAGATGAAAGACATATTAACTTGCTGATTTCCCCAAGTAAAAAAAACAAGGTTATTTGGCATAATGTCAAATTCCAAACCAAACCATTCAATTCTTATTTTTTTCCAGCTGTGCTTCTCCACTGCATGCCATGCTGCGAAATCACATATATCACTCTTACTTGCCTACTGGTGAAAATAACAAGAGATTATGCTTGAAGTAGCATTTTAAGGCAAGTTTTCACCAAAAAAAACCCAAAACCAAACCTAAGACATGCTTTCATATTTATTAAATGTTATACATTTATCTTCCATCTCAGAAGAAATGTGTATTAAAGACAATCTTCATATAGCCACTCCATATATAGCTAATAGTAACCTACCCAGTCCACTTTCTATACTATTTCTCCACTCTGAATAGCTGATGTGACAGCATGATTTACGCTGGAACAGGACATTAGTGCAGAAGATGGTAAACACAACTGGGACATAGACCCAGAATGAAAACAAGTGTTGTGTATAAAAATAGTTATGTGCTGAAAGTCCTTTTTACAATTGCCACTGGGAGCTTCTGGAACAGAAACATACCCTTATTCTTTAAGTGTTCTCAAATCTGTCAACATTCTACTTGCCTGACCTGATCTGTTTTCCTTTACCAAGAGAGAGAAATTGAACTAGGTTATTGCATCATCATAGAAAACAATAGGAGAGTGGATTTTGCACCTGATGTAGTAAATTTTCATAACTGTTTTCGAAGGTTCCTTTTACATTAAAACAGTATTAATTTATTTTCTACTCTTAAGATTCAGCTACGTGAATGGCTAGAACCAGACAACTTGAAAACACCTACAAGATGGATCCTATGGAATAGCTTCCAGAGAACTAGAAACTAGTGCACCAATAAAGATTTTTTTTAGGCCGATACCAAAGGCCGATTATTAACCAGACATCGGCCGATACAGATCTGCTTGCCAATATGCAGGCCAGCATCTTGGAGAGCAGTATCCAGCTGGTAAGTCTCTTGGGGAGAAGGGGTAGGGGAGGGAAGGAGCATGGGGGGCAGATCAAGGTCCCCATGGCGAGGGAGTGGGGCTGAGGCAGGGGCTGCACAGCTGGGGTTGGGTGGGGTGCAGGATGGAGCCACAGCTCATCCAGGGGCGCCAGAGGGGCAGGTGGC
>NW_005843524.1:22244-27277 GCF_000455745.1 Alligator sinensis
TCACAGCGCCAGGGAGCTGCCCCCCTCCCTACCCCTCACCCCCCGAATGAGCCATGGCTCCGTCCTGCACCCCACCCCACGCCATCCTGGCTGTGCAGCATCTGCCTCTGCCTCAGCCACACTCCCTCCCTCATGGCAGTGGCCTCAAGCGTCCCTACCATACCCCTCCCCCAACAGACTTACTACCTGGATGCTGCTCTCCAACTTGTCAGGCTGAACTCCTGGCCATGTGCATGCTGCAGCTGTGCACATGCAGGTAGCATTTATTGGCAATGTTTTTGGCCACATCAGCCAAAAGAAGCTGACCGCCAATAACGTAAATTTTCCTTTTATCAGTGCCAATATGATATGGACCGATATACTGGTGCAACTCTACACAGACCATTTATATATCGAACTACTTCCCTATCTTGCTCTTCTGCATCCATATTTCACCACTGTAAACACTCCAGAAAACAAATGCTTCTCCCAGTATCAAATGGACATCAAATTAGGATAAGCAGGAATCCTGGTTTTCTCTATTAAAAATCCAAAATTCTCTAGTAAATTAAAGCCAGAATTGTTTGATTAAAAACTCTCAAATCTGTGTTTTTCCCCCCCATGATTAAAATGAAATGTCACTATAACCGCAAACATAGGTATCAGTTGAGCACACTGGGCATCTAATCTATAACGTGCTCTGGGGTGGGGAGGGGCACTTTAATTAGAATGGCTCTTGGGAGTTGCTGTAATTAAAATGCCTGCAGCATCTTATGCATTCAGCATCCTGTACTTCAAAATAGCAGCAGGGATGCTTTAACTAAAGCTCAAATGAGCTTTACTTAAAGTACCCCCACCACCATTTTAAAATACAAGGATGATGAATATATGTGGAGGCTGCTGGAACGTTCCAATTAGTTTATTAATTCGATTAATTGAATCTGCTCTGGCACATTACAATTACAACACATTGGAGCAGGTGTCCCACACATGTACAGGCACCCAGTGTTTTATTGATATATTTACAATTTTAAAGCAATCTGGAATCCTACTAGTGCCTCAATCATTATAATAAAATACATTCTAAATGCCTAAATGTTTTGGCATTTGATTTTTTTTTTTTTTTTTTATCATAGAAAAATCAGAGCTCCCCCTGCCCCCTTCACTCACCAGGACATGGATCCAGCTGTGGCTGTCCACCCTGCTGCTTTGTGGCATTGAGAAGCCTTGATATGCTGATGCCCCTCACTCCCAAGCCACAGCCCTCCTCAGTCCTATCACTGCCCCTCACTCCCACAACCCCCCATCCCCACCAGCACCCCTCACTCCAAACCCATAGCCCCCATCCCACCAGTGCCTCCCACTCCGAAACCAACCCCCTACCCCTGCTGGTGCCTTTCACTCCCAACTTGCTGCCCCCTGCCCCCAGTATATGTAGAGCTAGGGTAGGGAGGCCAGGGGGAGTGCCTGACCATAGGCGACACACTGTGGGGGCATGTGCCCTCCCAGGTTTGCTGCAGCCTGGCTGGACCTGCACCAGGCAGGAGTTTCTTCCACAGTCCAGCAGGAGGAACCCAGTGCGGAAGGGTGGAGCAGGGTGGTGAGACTCATTGCTGCTGCCATTACAATCCCCACCATAGGTGCACCACCATGGTGAGGCTGTAGTGGAGGGGGGGCACAAGCCTGCCCCACAGCAGCAGCAGGCAGGAGGCACCTCACCTTGGCAGCACCTAGCAAAGCTGGTGCGGGGCTTAGTGGCAGCAGCAATGAGTCTCCCTGCCCAATTCTGTCCTCCCATCCAAGTGTACCATGGAGGCAGCTCCTGCCTGGTGCAGGTCTAGCCAGGCTGCAGCCCTGTGCCCTGCTGTGGACGCAGAAATCTGGGGGGCACATCCCCCCCATACCCCCCCAACATATGACTCTGGTGCTCAAGCTCTTCCCATGAGGGTATGCAGCAGCAGGGAGCTCCCTGCCACCCCCCTACCCCCCTCCAACAAGCTCCCCATGGCTCCATGCTGATCTCCAGCCTGGCTCCATGGCCATTCATTCCCATCCCTAGCCCCAGGCCCTGTGCACCACCCTGGCTGCACAGCACCCGCATCCCGAGCTGCCAACCCTGCCACATTCCCTCCCTCACCGTGGGGGCTCAGTATGAGCCCCTGCCTCAATCTCCCCACAGGTTGTGCCTTTCCCAACGCTGCCATGTGTAACATATGCCACTCCCCACACTAGACATACCCGCAGGCAGCTGCGGGAGGTGCTCTCCACCACCCTGTCTGGAGCTGTATTGCCAGCCACATGCATGTGTGCATACGCACACATGCACATTGTGTTCCCTGCTTGTGATCGCCCTCCTCAGCCCTAAGCAGCCCCTTGCAAGCTGGAACTCTGCCAGCCTGCAAGGGTAAACCCACAGTTTCCCACATTTTTCTCCTTTAAAGGAGAAAATCCATGTTTTTCCACGGCAAATGGAAAACCCAGACCCCTGATGATAAGATATCAAACCAAAATTCTGTTAACTTATTTAGAATTTTTCCTTCTCCAATGAATATACTCACTTTTAAATTTGTGATTGTCGTTTTATTTTTTTCCATTGAAATAATAAATTTAGCATCCAGGTCTTTTTCCCTGAAAAGAGCAAAAACATGGTTTCAGTATACTAAAGAAAAATTCATACTGCTATCAAAATTATCAAAGGTTCTGCCTTTGTAAGAAACTTGTTATGGCTGCTGAACATTCAAAATAACCAGTTTCTTCTATCATTGTAGCCAGTTGTTTATATTTGATTTTTTTTTCCCCTTTACCAGGTCTTGCTTTCAAAAAGGACTAAGGGGGAAAAAAGTCTTAGAAATTTGACCAAGATGTTTACTTTAAATAGCTTGTTTTCAATGGTAAATCTGATCCAGGACACTCAAACAAGGATTTCAGCTTTCGAGTGAAAACACATGCACACCTCTCTCTCCTGGTTCTCTCTCTTCTGGTTCTTGGTATCAAGAACCAGAAATGTGTTACCTTCACAAATACCCAACACTGCAGCAGAGTTGGAGTGCTGTTATAGTCATGATGGTCCAGGGAGTACATGAGAGGCAAGAAATCTTTGTGGTATCTTTCACTGTACCAGCTGTAGAGTTGGGAGATTATCTGAACAAGCTGTTGGCATTTAGCGGTGGCCTTCCTCAGGTCAGAAGCCTGAGATCTGAGGAAGGGCATCTGATATCCGAAATTTTATCCAATAGCTCTTCCAACTATACAGTTTGTTCAATAAAAGTTATCATACAAAGAATCCTTGCCTCTTGCTTTAAAAATAGCATAGCTTTGAGGTTCCTCATTTTCAAATGCTTGTGATGGCAGTCCTGAAAACACTGACTACAGAAAACATGTTCCTTTCCTTTACCATCTCACTGCTACATTTACTGCAGCTGTTCCCCAAAAACTGTTCAATTTTGGAGCAGCAGGAGAAGGCAAAAAGCAGATCCATGCATAAAGACGACAGAAATGGCCTGGGACATATAAAAGGTTCGCGTTCCTGTATGCCGCAGTCGGCAACCCTAGGCATGTATGCCACAGCATGTCATGTGAAAGCATTTTGTTTGGCACAGGACAGATGGCAGGGAAGGGGCCAGGGCTGCACTCTCTCAACAAAGATCCGGTCCCTGGCAGCTCCCCCACTATCCACCTAGTTGTGCACATGCACCCACTGCCAGGAACAAGCCAGGCTGGGGCTCCACAGACCCTGGTTCAGCTGCTTGCAGCTTCCCCGCTGCCTGCCACGAGCAGCCTGGGCTCTATGGTGGGTGGCAGGGGCCTGCCCAGAGCCTGAGCCGGCTGTGGCAGTCAGCCAGGAAGCTGCAAGCAGCTACACCAGGGTCCACAGAGCCCTGGCCCAACTTGTTGCTGGCAGTAGGTGTGCACACACCTGGAGTGGATGGTGGGGGAATGGCAAGGGGCCAAATCCTTGTTGTGGCAGTGCAGCCCAGGCCCCTTCCCTGCCATCCGCCTTGAGGAGAGTGTGCACTATACCCTGTGTGTCTCAGGGCAGACAGTGGGGAAGGGACCCATGCTATACTGCCACAAGGATCGAGCCCCTCGCAGCTCCCCTGCCATCTGCCCCAGCACACCAACATCTTCCAAGTAGAGGTTGGTTGTGGGTGTTTTTGGTATTCTGCCCAAAAACATTGCTGACCCTTGCTGTATGCCCTTCCATAAATGCCTGAGGACAACATTGCAGAATCAAACCTATCAACTACCCATAATTAGTTTATTAGAATTACAATATTAAATTTTCTTCGCCTACAGCTCTCTAATGCAGTGATGAACCAAGGGTTCTAACCCAAAACAGGATCAGCGCACTCAAAAGTTCCATAGAAATGAGACTTGCATGAAAAGTAGGGTCACAAGCCCGAAAGTAGGATTTCTGCACTGAAAAACAGGAAAATACTAGTCTAGTGGCCAAAGATTTGGAAGATTACTTGGGAAAATGTTTCCCAGGAACAACTGTCAAGTGTTGGCAACCACATCATATCAGCCATTCCTGTTTGTCTTGAAGTATCAGCAAAGAGCCAATTCAGTGCCTGGGAACAGCATGTACAAACCTGTTCCAGAGATTTAATATTATTATACCCAACTATAAAATATAAGTAATGCATATGGATATTTGTAACTTTATTCATTTTAATAAAGCTGCCATAGGAAAAAAAAAGAGTATTGCACACAACATCATGTACATGAAAAAACGTGCGTATAAAACAAAAATAAAAAATCTAGGAGAGCAAGTAGTGGTAATCACCAGGCAAAATTATATTCATAGCATTGCTAATGTCTGAACCTGTAAAGTCACCCCCATTCAGATTCCTTCTAGCAGTAATTCTGAAGGAAAGGGGAACCATGTAACCCAAATTGAAAGCTTCCAAAGAAAATATTATTGATGTAATTATAAAGATGTTCTTTTTTCATACCATCTCTATACTTCCAGAGTGAAGCAAATATTTTGGTATTGATTATGGATGAGAGGCCAGGGAAGGGGATGCAAAAGGGGAAAAGAGGGAGGGAGGGAA
>NW_005843524.1:27287-27647 GCF_000455745.1 Alligator sinensis
TGTTCCTGTTATCAGGATAGTTTCTTATGCAACCATACAACAGTGCAACAAGTGTCATGATTAGAGGCGCACCGATAGAGATTTTGGGAGATGATACCAATAGCCAATTTTAAAGGAGGCATATTGGCCAACACCAATCCAATTTCCGAGACAGCTGCGTGCAGCTGGTAAGTCCATTGTGGTGGAAGGGGAGGGGGAATGGAAGGGGAGGGGGGCCAGATCAATGCCCCCCACAGTGAGGGAGGGGGCAGGGGCAGGCGCGTGGGGTGGGGGGGACCCGGAGCAACATCTCATGGAGGGAGAGGTGGCTCCCACAATTGCCTGCAACCCAGGAGGGCACAGGGGGGGTGTGGCCCCCGG
>NW_005843524.1:27962-57009 GCF_000455745.1 Alligator sinensis
TGCCCCTTTCCTTCCCCGCCCCCTTCACCACAATGGACTTACCAGCTGCACTCAGCTCTCCACGCTGCCAGGCACTCCTCCTCACTGCCCGAGTACTGCACTACAGCTACGCACACATACAAGCATTTAATCGGCCAAATTATCAGCTGCATCGTGCTGATTTCTGATACAGCCAATTTTCTTTATATTGGTACCGAACTGATATGGGCCCAATGTATCAGTGCACCCCTAGTCATGACCATCTTACTTGGACATACTTGTACTTGTTCAAGGGGAAAAGAGTAGCAAAGAATGGGGAAGAGAGAAAGAAGCGTTTGTCACTCTTTAGTACCCCATGAGTTTGCCAATGAATCTATCCAACTCTACACAACCTCCCCACCACCCCGTAAATGTACTGTGGTAATAAAAAAAAAAAAAGATAATAATAATAACGTGCAATAATCAGGAAACATTGTGAAAAAGAGCTTGAAAATAACTTTATTGCATACTGTTTTAGAAACCTCCAGTCACTTTTGTGACAAAACTAAAGGTTTCGGTTTACTCTATCACAGGGGCAGGGGTGGAGGGCTGCTTAAGGAGGTCTGGCAAACCTTCAAGGGCCATGTGGGTAGCCCTGCCCCTTGACAGCTGCCCCGCCCCCTGGTCACCATCTTAGGACCGGAAGCCCCACCTCCTAGCCCCTGACCTTTGCCACCGGACATCCCTCCCCTTGCCACCCAGAAATACTCCTTTTGGGAGGGAGAATTGCCATCTTAGAACCAGAAAAAAACCAAATCATACACTAAAAGTCAAACACCTACTAAGACATATTTTATTACAAAAAATATTTTTGTCATAATTTGTCTTTGCATAAGGTATCTAGAGATGACTGCATAACTCAAAAATAAAGTCTTAGTCTTGTATATTGTGTGGGGGGCATGGTTGTGGAAGTGTGAGGCGGTTGTGAGCGGGTGTGATATGTGGTGTTTGTGGAGTGTAAGGGACAGTGGGGGAGATGAGGGATGGTGGGGGTTATGGGGTCCCCTCCCACTCCTCCCTTGGTGCAGCAGCAGGCAGGGACACTCATGCCTGGCGAGGCATGGCTCTGCCCAGCGCTGCACATCATGGCAAGTGGCACAGCCCCCACTGGGCAGTCTCTATCAGTGGGGCTTCCTGCTGTGCATGTGCAGCCCCCATGCTCACACAGCACAGGACGGAAGTCCCACGCACTGGAGCCGGCTGCCTGCATTGCTCCCTGCCACACATGCGCAGCCCCTGCACTTGCGCAGCACAGGTGGGAAGCTCTGTGTGCTGGAGCTGGCTGCCTTCCTCACTCCCTGGACCAGCGTGGCAGGGAGTGGTGCAGGCAGCCGGCTCCAGCGCATGGGGCTTCCCTCCCATGCTGTACGAGTGCAGGGGCTGCGCCAGCAATAGAGACTGCCTGGAGGGGGCTGCAGTCCTTGCCGCGATGTGCAGCGCTGGTTGGAGCTGTGCCCCGCCCAGAAGCTGCATGCTGGCCAAGCCAGGCCCTTCCACCCACAGCAAGGAGTAATAAAGTATGTGACAAGTCTATGTATGCATGGGCGCCTCGCTCCCACCCTCGTAGGCAGAAGGACTGGGCAGGGCACAATTCATTGGTGTGAACCAAGGCCCAGATGGAAGTGCCCAGCAGGCTGGATCCTGACCCCTGCTGCATCGTCATATGAAAGGATTAATTACAGAACTGTGGTTCAGAGCTTTTAAAATGGTAGCCAAATAATATTTTTTTAATGTTTTTGTTGTTGTTTTGGGAGAGATTTTTCTGAGGGCCTTAAAAAGGAACATAAGATTATGACCATTCATTGCTGAATATACAGCAAAATGTAATTAAAATACAAACAAAAATGAAAAATGATTTTTTTTAAATATTAATATTGGGAACACAAATAAACAGTTTTAGGTTTACAAAATATATTTTTTAATTGTACAGGATCCCTTAAAAACTAGTCACATTGTGCAGTCTTTATACAAAAGTATTTTTAAGGCTGAAAAGATTTAAACATTTTTGGAGCGCAAGTATCTTTTTAAATACCAAGACACTGAAATTCAAATGAAAAGTTTCTACATTCTACTGTTCACTCACTTTTGGAGAACACTCAGAAACTCATTCAATTAGCTACTTCTACTATGCTTATATACAATATGAACAATAGCTCAGTTCACAATTGCACCAATGCTACCTAAAAACATTACTGCCTCAAATAAAATACAAGCTTCTATTGCTGCTGCCTTCATTAGAACATAAAATAAGTAGATAGGCTGCCCAAACAAGTTCACAATTAACAGTTTGGTAATTTACTACGTTGGAAAAACTTGTTTCCTCTGAAACCAGATCTATTGGCCAACTAATGCTCTACCCAATCTTCAGCTTTTCCCTGCTGCTATTTCATACATAATGCTGAATCCATAATCACTGGTAAACAAAGCTTGCAATCCATGACCTCTTGGCTCAGAACCAGTGTTATAAAGTAATCAAAGCAGGCAAGTTCTTTGGTAAGGACATCAGGAAACGCTTCTACTGGGTACCTCAGAATTAACCCTTTAGCACTATTAACTTTGTATATTGGCTCAGACAGTAAGGTGGGGAAAAGTCTGGAGAACTCCTTGAGATCATATTGGCCACTTAATTCAACATCAACTATACAAGCCCTAAGCAACCACAGTCACTACCACTAGTTTGTGTGTCTGAGCAGTGAATTACCTGACCAAAGTTTTATGATTCTCTTTGCTCGTAAAGGGGACAGATTGTGTCATTAAGTACTGTCCTGAGCCAAGACAAGCGGAGAAGCTGCACCAACCCAGGATCAGGATGGAGAAAAGTTATGATTCAAACACCTAAGTCATTTTTTCCACTTATCCTTCCCTTGCTCTGCATTACTTCTCACTCCAACTAGTAAAATTCTGTCTATTTTGTTACCCACCTGTGCCAGGCAGGGAGTAGGGAGCAGCAGTCCTTTTTCACTTCAAATCTAGACAAAAGAGCTGGGCAATCCATATAAGGAGAGTTTTCTCCATTCTGTGGGCAGCTACCTAGTGCAAATGACAATCTAACCTTTGTTGACAACACATGTCAACAAAGGTTTGACAACAAAGGTTATTAATATTCCCTCATTTCAAGAGAATACATACTAAACCACAGATTATATCCTCTCTTGACATCACTATTCTGGTTCTCAAGACGGACTTCTCAATGTCTGATCCATAACTGAGAACTGGAAAGCCCTGTTATTTCTAACATAAAAAAGAAACAGTGGGAGTCTTGGAAGGTCATATTTATGCTCATTAATGAACAGAGAGCAACAAACTAGGATACGATTCACAGTTCAACTTTAATATTTTGTTTTTCAATGTCAATTGTTATGAAACATCTACAAATAATTCAATATAGGTTTTTTATTACTCTATGTTCTGTATTGCTTAGCTGCTACTTAAGCATTCATCAGCTGTTGATTTTTGTTCCAATAAGGAAGTCATAAACTTTCATTTTCTGATGAAGTAATTTAATGGCAAATCAATTATAATTTCAAAGAGGTGAATTTCAAGAAGAGAACCAACAAGAACAAAATGCACTTCAGTTGGGGGCAGGCATGTGGAGGCAGAGATGGAGTGACAAAAATGCATGGAAACAATCAAAATTCTTTCTAGATATGGTGTTTTAAAGGTTATTGTATTACACTTCCAAGAGCGACAACAGAGACACTATTCAATCTGCCTGCTGAGCCTCGTCTGAAATGTGCTATTCATTTTTCTTCAAAGTTTGCTACAATAAAAAGGAAAAGACTGTAGCAAGTTTCCAAAAGCTATTTTAAACTGCAGACAACCAATGTAGCGCCAGTGAGGATTGTTTTTTATTGATGGACATGTATATGATTTGTACATTTAACTATTCAGGAAAAAAACTGAACATTTGTTACAGGATTCAAACATACATAATGGTTTTTCCTTACAGTAAAATGTTTCTTTTTTTTTTTTTCCAATATTTTCTCCAGGCTTTATTTTATTTTGTTGTCCAAGTGTACTACGGAAAAGTAGCAATTTGAAAGCATGAGGGGCATATAATACCTAAAACAATTCACAATACATTTAAATGGAAACTGTACAACATGAATGAGACCAACACGGCTACAACCTAAACCCCTTTAACTACATGAAGAATTTACATTAATTTTGTACCTTTGGGGGTTCACTTGAGAATTACCAGCAGGTAATGGTCCAATGTCTTACCATGTTATTTAGACAGTGCATTCTGCATTCTTTGACCATCTCTAAAAGGAGCAAGTTCAGTCTAACTGATTTCTTTTAAAACACTGAACAGGGAACATTTCACTTTGCTAGCCAGTACAGAAAATAACCAAAACAATAGCTTTCAGAACAGAACTAATGCACTGTTTCTTCACGTGACAATTATTGGCTCATGAAACAAGGAAGCTAGCAAATTAGCCGCAATGCCATGTAATTTTAGTCACTCAGAGTTTTCAAACCCCTTGGGGCTTGCTAAATTGATTTAGAAACAACCGTTTTCAAATATTCCGTCCCCAATTCAAAGACATCCACATAGATATATAGGTTTTTTTTAAAGTTTCTTTCTTTAAAAATGCAAAAAATGTGAGAAATGTCTATAAAATGTGAGGTTCATGTGTTGAGGGACTTTGCCTTTAAGGTATATGAAAGGAAATTTGATATCTGTGGAAGAGATATCTGTAACAAATATGGATTTTACTACCATGTCAAATTTAAGACGGGGGGGTTCTTTTCCATTCAACAAAGGAAAATAAGCCTTTCATCTTAGATTCGAGTACAAGTGGGGGAGAGGGGGTGGGCAGGGAAGTGCAGCTGTGGCTGCAACTCCAACCCCAAGCTCAGGGCTTGAATTGGGACCGCAGCTGCTGCACACACCCCTACAACCTCTGCTCTCCCTCAACTTTGCTCCCATTGCTTACCTTCCCCTTGAAGCTCCCAGCTACTGTTGGGATGCCACTACAGCTGGAAGCAAGGAGCACGTGCTGCCTCTGGCCCCAGTCTGCAGACACAGCAGTCACAGCAAGTCTGGCCCTGGCCCTGGGGCACTGGCTGAAGCCTGATGCTGCTGCAGCAACAACCACTGTGTGGCCAGGCTAGGGTGGAGGCAGCACATGCTCTGTGTTCCCTGCCCTGGGCCAGAGTGGAGCCCCAGCAGGACCCAGAGCTTCAAGGAGAAGGTAAGCTGTGGCAGCAGGGAGGCAGGCAATATGTGGACAAGGAGGGTAGCAGGGACAGGCACCCAAGGGTACAGGCACTGCAGGGAGAGGCAGGTATCAGGAGCCCCAGACATAGGTAGGAAGTGGGGGGGATGGTGGGAGGGAAGGCAAATGGCAGGAGGGGTAAAATGGGCAGGCAGGCACTAAGGAGGGCAGGTGGAAGGAGTGCAAGTATGGGGGATAGGCAGCAGGGTGTACAGACACCACAGGGGCAGGCATGGGACCTGCAGGCACTATGTTGGAGGTTAGGGGGGCAGGCAGCTGGTGAAAGCAAATGGTGGGGGGGTAAGAAGCAAGGGGCATGCGCCACTTGATTCCCCTGCCACCTGCCCCACCATCATCTATCCCCCTACAACGGAGGGAATGAATTCAAGACAATTCTCAAAAAAACAGATTCTAGACATGGAAAATGATAACAAATTCAAGACATGACCTTACTGCATATGTGACACCTCCTATTTTTTAATGTAGAAACAAATGCATCTAATAGTGAAATCCTAGAACCACACATATTGATGGGAAAAATTGAGGACATCCTAGAATAGAACTTATAGTACTTTGGAACATAACTGGAAAGGGCCTTTTGGGTCACAAAAACAGGCCCCACAATAGCTTGCAGTGGGAAAATTCTTTCCTCTCCTCTAATTTTCGCAGGGTCTCATTGTTTTAGGAGATTCTGCTAAAGGTTTCTAAAAAACTGTCTAAAATTCCAGGCTGCAGTGGAACTCTGCCCTGCAAATGATTTTAAGATTAAGATTAAGATAAAACTTTCTCCAATTACGATGAACAACAAAATGTTGAAATTTTATATAAAATGAAATTTAAAAAGGGAACATGGGGTTGCCTATTTGTAGAGATTCACACTCAGGGAATCCAGGTTGGAGTGCAACTCTGAAAATGAGGGAACTCAGGGTTTCCCTTGTTGCAGAGGTACACCCAGGGATTCCCCAGGCTCCTCTGCTAGTGAGGAAAGCTAGGGTTCCTTCATTTGCGAAGGCCTGCCCTGAGTTTTGTCTTGCAGGATTGGGCTCAAACCGCTCATGGGAGGCAAGGGCCCAACCCAAACAAAGTCTGTTTCACCCAATGAAGTGGATCAGCTCCGCAGAACACATCCCAGAACAACTGATCTGCTTCATTTGACAGCATCTGTTTATACCCTAAGAGATCAACTGCTGAAGAATTAAATGTTTTCCCTGATGAACCAAATTGCCTGGACATGGAGAGGGATTTTGTTCTTTAAGGTATAGCACTGTTAAGGTACATTTTAGGTTCAAAGGAGTAAGAATAGGAATATTTATGTTGGAACAGAAGAATGTTTAAATAAGTTGCATCAGACCGCATTAAAGGGCCTCCGTGGCGTGAAGGCATGCAAGTCTACACTAGACCCAATTAAATAACTGGTTATGTTAAGGGCCATGTTTTAGAACAGAGACGGGCAAAATACAGCCTACCAGGCCATTCTATCCCGTCTGCGGGGCACCTAAAAATTTTTGAAAATTAATATTTATCTGCTCCTGGCTGCCTGTCAAAGATGACAGGAGCTAGGGGCAGTAGGACCCAGGGGAAGCCAGCAGGACCCATGAGCAAGACCGGCCCAGCTCTGCCGCACCACCGGCCCCCTCCCAGCCCTGCAACCTCAGCCAGAAGCCTCTGCTTGCTGCAGCTTTCACTGCTTCCCTGCATGCTCGCCGGCCGCTCCAGCACCACATAGCCATCAGCTGCATCACTGGACCATGGGAGCACAGGGCCACGCTGGTACCCTGGAGCCCCACCACATTGCATCCCCCACCACCAGCAGCAGCAGCAGCACAGAGCCAGTCCAGCCCAATGACATGGAGACTGGGAGCCATGGGGAGTTGCATGCCATCGGGCCAGGCAGGCTCCGTGCCTCCACGTGGGGTTCCCCACTGGAGTGCTGGAAGCTCCAGGTGGAAGCACAGAGCCAGCCTAGCCCAATGGTGTGCAGATCCCACCTGCAGTGCCAGAAGCCCCATATGCTGGCATGGAGCCAGCCTGGTCTATTTTGAAGGACCGTGCCAGTGGGCCAGGCTAGGTGGGCTCCATGCCACCATGTGCAGCTGCTGGGATTCAGCTGGAGCCGCACCCCGACAGGGGAGTCTGCCTGCTGTGGGACAACAGTGCCCTGAGGGCCCGCCACCTGCTGCTGCTACCGGCAACAAGGGCTGTGCGCCATGGGGGGGGGCGTATGGCAGGGGGCCCACACCCAACCACAAACCCCACACCCTTTCACAACCCCCGCAAAAAATCCTCCACACACCCCCACACCCCTTCATAAACCCTACATACATACCACCCCTCTCAACAGCTGGCCAAAAGTGGTTAAGTGACCCTCCAGCTGAAATAATTGCCCACCCCAGCTTAGAGCATGTTTAGTAATTACAGATGCTCCAGGCAATGCATACCAAGGGTTGGCAACATTTTCCAGCAGGGAGCGAGCAGGACCCAGCTTCAGGCATAGGTGGGCAGGTTTTTTATACCCAGCTGTCACCATCGCTTGTCCCCATTGCTCAGCTGCAGTCTGGCACAGCAAAAGTCACCCACTGCTGCAGCCACAAGTGGCTGACCTTGGCACGCTGCAAAGAGAGCTTGGCTAGAGCGCCAAGGGGCTGACTGCAGTGCAGTTCAAAGACAGATTCCCTTCACTGGAGCCACAAGCAGCTGGCTGTAGTGCCGTACAGAGATGGATCCCCTCTACTGAGGCAGCTGCCAACGGCACAACACAGGGAGAGCCTCCCTTCTCCTCCCCCATCCATAGTTTTGAGTGTTGCAGAAGCCACAACTCCTCAGGCCAGATCCAAAGGCTCTCCCTGTGCCAATCCTGAAGTATACTTTTCCATGGAGGTGCCTCTGTACAAAGGCTGTCTGCCCTTTCTTTGCACAGTCACCAAATAGCTTTCTTTCATCTATTTGCTCATTGAGTAATAAAGCCATAACTCCTCAGGCCAGATCCAAAGGCTCTCCCTATGCCAACCCCAATGTATACTTTTCCATGGAGGTGCCTCTGTACAAAGGCTGTCTGCCCTTTACACATAGTCACCAAATAGCTTTCTTTCATCTATTTGCTCATTGAGTAATAAAGTCACCTGAGTAGAAATGTAGCGCATGAACACATTCAGTAAGCTAAAGAGGTCAGCACAACAGCTGCGTAATCATTCTCAAATTGGACGCCACATAATCCCAGTCAAGATTTTTTTTTGGTCAGGGATTTGATCCTGCTTTTATTTGAAACCATGGAAAAACCTCCACAATCTTAAGTGATGCAGGATTAAGTCCTAAGCAAGTATCAAACCTATCTCCTAAAAGGCAAATCCTTTTCTCCTCTTGTAATGAAATTCAGAAGATGCTACTTAAATTGTTTTACCTGTCAGAAGAACTTCAGTTATGTCAGTTCACATCATAAGGCTTCTTCAATGTCTACAAGAAGTTCACTGAGGAATATTACTTTATTTTGAGGAATGTTCATTTTATTGATCAATTGGATATTGATTTTATTGAAGAACTTATACAGTCTTGTGACAAAACTTTAACCCTTCAGTTTTATTAATATTTTCACAAGGAACAGAAACTGCATTGAAAGTAACTATTTCCTTCCTTTGCTGTTGTGAAAATACATATACACGCACACATACGGCCCTGACATGCTGGTCCACCCTTAAGTTTGTCTGTATATAGATAAGGGCCTTTTAAAGTTATACCACTTTAAGAAAGAAGTATTCTTATTATGCATGGTTATGTTGGTACAAAACCCACAGTTAATCCAATTTAATCCTGGTTCTGCGTACTGAATGTATATGCATAGCAAACAGGTGCATAATTCACATTACTGCATAAAACACTGTCCATCCAGATTTGTTGTCTATCAATTATCATGTAACAAACAAGTTGGCGATATTATCAGCCAAATGCATAAACTGTGTTAAAGCACAACATCTTTCAATCCCATAATCTACTTTATAACTCACTTGTACTCTTTATCTGCACCATAACTGTGCCCCTCAACTTTGTAACAGAACTGTAATCGCTTGAACTGTGCCAGAAAGAGTGAAGGAGAGGCAGCTGTCAAAAGCCTGCTTACTAGAAGCTTGAAAATAAGGGGAGATGGTCGGTTTCCAGGCTGCTAATACAATGGTACTGACAAGTCACAGTGTACTTAATGAACTTGCCATACATAAAGTTTGCATAAACACATACTCTAGGTAAATAAATAACCTCTTCTTGGTGCCAAGGCAATGCACTTAGACAAAGTACATACCATGCAGTAATTCCAGGAAGGATCTACTTAAACTAACTTGATATCCACACTTAAAATGCAATTAAGAGACTCCATGATATTTTGCACCACCTTAAATTCTTTTAAAATGTATTTAAGATTAAACTAGTGCAACTTTGGATATAACACAATGCCGTATGTCATCTAATTAGTATTAAACGCGAAGATGTGGCTGCTCAAACTGTTGACTTTTTATGCATAAAGTCTGTCTCTCAAAAGACCTTCAATGAATTTCAAGTAACTGAGGAAATGTAACACCCTGACATGAATTTTAAAAATAAAACAAAATAAAACAATGTGTTACTGACTGCAGTTTTTTTTTCTTTCAGATCTTCAGTAGGACTTTACTGCAATCCTGACAACTCAAAGTGTTCAAAATGATGAGCAAAACACGCAAAGTCAGGAAACAGTTTAAAAAATGAATAAATAAATAGGGGCTTTTACCATCTGAGCTTTGAGTATTTGGTATTTATGTTTTTAGATGCTCTATAACCCTTTGGACTAGATAGAAAAGCTGTTTAGTTGACACCTAAGGAGCAGCTGGAAGCTCTCTGCACCAACACTTAATACGTGTTCTTTTTGTTAAATTTAATCTCAGTGGTATCTTCTAATGAAAGGCTTTCAATGGAGACCAAAAGTATCTTCCTCTATGAACTCCTGACTCAGTGAGCCAGTTGAATGACATTCAAATTAGATGGCATGCAAAACAAAATATTTTAATCTCATGATTTGGGGTGGGGTGGGGAGGAAGAAGGCATGGGCAGGTTTGTGAACTTTGGAGTTGCCAATATTAAAAAGATCTTTCAAAGTTTAAAATTAATTCTCTCCCAACAGAAGTAAAAACTCAAATCAGCAGTAGCACAGTAGTAGTATTGTACTCCTGACAGACAGAACAGGAACCTCTTGTTTACTTAACTTGCTGTATTAGCATAAAACGCATAAGCATTGAAGACTACACATTCCTCAACAACTGGGAGAACAGCATTAAGTGTTGTGCAGACACTATTATGAACCATACATGCAAATCACCATCTTCCATGGAATAAGTTTAATTGCTTATTTAAACATTCATACTAGTCTTCAACTTCTTTGCAGGCTTTCAACATGCCCACTAGAAAACCATCATATCCTCTTCAGATTATTACTCTGAAAAGTTGTACAGAACTCCCACCAGCAAAAGAGTTGGGGCCCAGGAGCGGTGGGGAGAACAGCAGTTTCACAGGCACAGCTCCATCCTAAGGCTTGACAGAACAAATAAAGAAAAGTAGATTTATAGCCCTGGTTTGATATGACAACACAGATAATGTATATATATATCTTTGATACCCTGAAAAGAGGTCAGCTGAGCCTAAGGTACATACATTGAAGCTTCACATTTTGTAAGAACAATAAACATTTTCTGATGACAAAACAGCTTTAAAAAATTGCCTGCATTGGCCACTGACTTGTAATTATATTTCAGCATCCCCTCACATGCTACTGTTTGGCAAACTTCAAAAAGTACTGAAACGCCAAATTTTTGAGGCTCGCCCACAGCATACATTTTTCCACTTGTAATTTAAGTTACGAATTCCCCACAATAACGTTCCAAGTTTCTGTCACTTCGCAGGAAAATAAAACCTTCCTCTGGTTGTTCAGTAATGCACAGATACGAGCTTCTTTCTGAAGGGCAACAAAGAGTAAGTGCTTTTAACCACAATATTACATTTTACCAATGTTGAGAGGGAGCAGATTAAATTATGATGGTTGGTCTCTTCTTGGAAATGTTAATAGGCAACTGTCCTTGTGCTGTTCCATATCAAGCAATGCCAAAGCTTTCGATGGGCCTCATACACGTTCCTATTAACATCTTAAAAACTGTCACTGTAATAAATTTCCTTCAATTTACTTTCTAACGAGTATTTCGAAACAGCAGTTATTAGACTCCATATCTAGCCCAGTCCGATCAAAGTGTTAGTTAATTACTACTTGAAGTTGGAGAAACATGGCCACAGAAGTGCATGAGGCACCAACTATTTAAATATTAAATTACCCTTAGTCTGCTTTGATGAGTCCTAAGCATTACTGGAACAAGATAAACTCTTGGGTAATGGGAATGGGTATAAATTAAAATTATTCAAATATGGAAAGGTTATCAAGTCCCTGTTTACAGTTTTAACCACACACATAGCTGGGTTGTGAGTTGTGTCCTCAAAAGGCTACAGTCACTCTTCAGTTAGCATCTAATAGCTTTCAAGTTTGGGGTGGGTTTTTTTGGCTACATAGAGGCAACCCCAATTATATCTGTGTTACCCGTGCAGCCAATCTTATCCCTGTACTTGTTTGTGGTATAGGATGTGTTGATTACACTGATGCCAGTGTCAGTTTATATCAGGGGTGGGCAAAATGAGGCCCACGCGCTGCGCCAGGCCATTCTAGCCGGCCTGCGGGGCCCCCAAAAAATTTAGAAAATTTATATTTATCTGCCTCTGTCTGCCTGTCATGCAGTCCTCGATGGCTTGCCAAAACTCAGTAAGCGGCCCTCCGCCTGAAATAATTACACACCCCTGGTTTATATGCATTTCCTCCTTAAGTCTACGTCCTGTTCAGGATCCAGGGTACAACAGAGAAGCTTTTGCTGAACAATGATTTCAATGAGAAACTACAACAAAGCAGTTGACAAACTTCATACTTAAGCTCCTTCAATGCTCTGGATAAATATCCTCTAGTCCTTGTGGCTTATCAATGTGTTCCAGGTCAGAGCTTTCCAACTTTAAGCTGCTCAGGGCCACATGCCACGCAGACTGTGCCAGGAGAGTCATGGGCTATGTACACAGATACTCACCCCCCACCCCCGTTCCACAAAAGCACATCCCCACCACAACTGTACCATGCCTCACTGCTGCACTGGTACCTCCCCCACCCACTACTGCACCACAGGTACAATCCCAGCCCCACCCCACTACAATACGCACCCATGTGGGCACCCCACCACTGTGGCCCCACGTGGGTACAGATGCAGTCTCCTCACTACACATGGTCCCAGTTCACCCCCCTGTGAACACAGCCCTGATCTTCACCCCCGCTTCTTACAGATGGCCCATCGCTTTTAATATGCTTAAATAATTTCAGATTTGTCATTTATAATTATTTGCTCAAGTTCCCTCTTTGCCCCACTAATTTCCATCCTGTATTTTACCTGTCAGAGTCTATAATCTTCCCTACATAGCTCTTTGAACTAATCAGTCCTTCCCATGTCGTTTATGATCCGTTATTATACAGCTGTCCAACCGGCAGCCTGCAGGCCAGATGCATTCCCCTCCCCCCACCCCCGAGGGGCTAAACTGCAGCCCCTGGGCTCCTGGTCTGGGTGTCGCTCCCCCACACTGCTCTCCTGGGTCTGCTGCCAGAATCTTTGGGCTCCCCCTCCTTCCCCCAGCTTCTGCTTCCTGCCCCTGCCTCTGCCCCAAGGGGCATGTGGCCCATGCTAAGTGTATCCAGGGGGCCTGCATCCTCCAGCCTCTCAAAAATTGGATATCTTTGCATTATACCACTGATTTTTGCCTATTCACTACACGTAAACAATTTCTGTGCTAAAAAGATAATTGTATTATCACATTCTACTTCACCTCTGAAATTATGGACATTCCCCCTTCTAATAGTTGTATTTTTTCTTATCCTAAGAGGAACTTTCTGAACTAGAGGACCAGGGAAACCAGTTATGAGATGGGTTTGTTCTATCATGTTCTTATATGCCATCTTCAGAGATCATGTATTAGATGTTGACAGACTATAACCTGCTTGCAATATATACCATTCATTTATGGCATAGAGCAGGGATAGGCAACCCCTAGCACAGGTGCCAGAGTGGGGCACTCAAAGGCATTTTGTTTGGCACACGTGCCTCTGGGTGGATGGTGGGGAAGGGGCTGGGGCTACACAGCAACAGCAAGGATTGGGCCCCTCAGGGCTCCCCTGTCAGCCACCCCTGGCACACCAACATCTTACAAGTTGAAGCTGTGGGTGTTTTCGTCACTCTGCCCAAAAATGTTGCCGACCCCTGGCATAGCGTATGGCAGGAGTGTCAAAAATAAAGCTCATGAGCCAGATCCTGTCATCTGATCTGTGCTACTGACAATGAGCCTTGACTTGAACTCACATGTCACACACAGCCTGCAGTGGACTGAACCCACAAGGCTGGAACTAGCACACATACTGGATGCAAAGCATGAGGCCAGATCCTGCAAGTATGTGGGGCTAGTTTCAGCACATGCTGCATGTGGTGTATGGGGCTAGACTAGGTCCACCTAGGACACTGAATCTGGCATGTGTTGCCAATCTGTGGCCCCCGGGTCCCAATTTGACACCCCTGGAATATGGCATTACAAGTACTGTACTAGCTAGTTCCCGACACAGTTTAACTGCTACAGGTCTTCTACCTTCTTCATTTATTCTGTGACTGAATTTTCTCTTTCCAATTAAATAATGTAAACAGTTAAAAATCTTAATCAGTACTTTCTTGGAACACAGAATCTTCTTTCTGAGCTGATTTGTAAGGTCATATACTCTTTCACCTGTTTCCCTACCTACATTACATCTAAAAAGTCTGAGTTAAAAAGGCAGCCAAATTTAGCTGACACTTAAAAAAAACCCCACAAGATTAAAAATTGCAAATCTACAGAAAATTAATACGGTTTCTCAGATTATCAACTCTTAGGGCAAGGGTCTTTTCTTCATAAAGCACTTCTCTGGGGCTTCTGAGCATTACTGGGCTACAACTACTGAACAACTGGAACTTCAGCACACCAGTGATTTTAGCTGCTTACACTTCCTTCCACTGCCCTGAGTTTCCAGAAAGAGTAAAGCTCTGAAAAAGCTCAGTAGCTGTACAAAGCAGGAGTCTGCCCTACTAACTTAATCAGTTAAACTTCCTGTAATCCCATCATTTCAAAGAATCAGGCTTCAGAGAAATTAGTTCAAGAATTTAGTTGTAGAAATGTGTTACATTATTAATAGGTTTGAAATATGCATTTTAAGATTGTGACCTAAATCTCAAATTAGTCTTAAATTTCTTTTTATTAAGACTATATTTGAAATTAGCAGGTCACCCTTCTCCTCTATCTACATTCCAACAAGGGAAGTACAGCTAAAAGGGTCACTACCTTATTCCTGGGGTAGTAACAGAAAATATGTAGGGAGAGTAGAGGTTTCAGTCTACTTTTATTAATGAGAGACACCCAACTTCCTATAACAATGCTATTGATTAAAAACAAGCAAACAAAAACCCTTGAATACATGTACTAACATTTATAATGCTTTTAATTAGGAATGATTACAAAATAAATTGTTCTGAATTTTCAGTTGTCACCGCTGGTTTAAAACATGGCCTACACGCTAGATTTAAAGGCTACAAACTAGACATCAGAAGTTGGAGAGAGGCGGCATGGTTAAGGTGAGGGACCTGCCTCCTAATCCAAAACCCTTGGGCCCAAGTGGACATTGAAATCGGTGGCAGGAGACCAAATGAGGGTTGACAACCCCAGTCACCCTCCAGTCACTTTGCCTGTCACCACCACTATGGCCCCAGCTCCTCAGGCACTGGCCCCACCACTGCTGCCACCATGCCCTGTGCTGGACCTGGAGCTGGCACCAGCACTGTGTGTCCCGTGCTCTGCAGTATTATCATGTTCCCATGCTCTGTGCTAGAGACTGCCAGAGCTAGTACCCCATGCCCCATGCTGCCACCGCATGTCTTGTGCTAGAGCTGGAGCCAGCACTGTGCCACCTGCTCCATGGCAGAGACACAGCTGCCACCCACTGTGTATTCCATGCCAAGGCCACAGCCCTAGCATGAAATGTGCCAGCGGCAGCAGCTCCAGCTCCAGCATGGGGCATACAGCAGGAGCTGAAGCTGGAGCTTCAGCATGTGGCACACAGCACGGGGCACATGACACACAGCAGGAGCTGAAGCTGCTGCCGCCAAAGCCACCCTATGCCCTGGCCTGAATCTGACCCGCAAACAGCCCTGTGGTCCAGATCTGGCCCAAGGCAGAAGGCAAGTCTGACACTATTTTAAACAGTTTGGGTTGAGAAAAATTCTAAAACATAAACTTAGTTAATTCTGCTTCACATATACCCACACTGCCACTTTGCTGAAGCCACAATGGAACTGCAAGCTTTGTTTTTCAGTGCTACTACAAGAGTGGGGAAAACAGGGCAATCATTATAATAACCTTTTCTGCTTAGAAAATATGAAGCATTTGCATCAAAAACTCAGGGAAATGAGTTTGTGTAACTGGAGACTTCACAAGAACATCTTGTACAAGCATTTTATCCAGTTTAATTGTCAGTCCCAGCCAGTCAATTAAAAGGATGCAATATCTAGGCAATAAGCCTACTTCACAGTTAGGGCGGCTAGGAGCTGGAACCAACTTCCAAGGGAGGTGGTGCTGGCCCCTACCCTGGGGGTCTTTAAGAAGAGGCTGGATGCCTACCTGGCTGGACTCATTTGAGTCCCGTTTTTTGTTTTTAGGGTTTTTTGTTGTTCTCCCGCCCTGGCGGGGGGTCGGGCTAGAAGATCTATTAGGTCCCTTCCGACCCTAAAACTATGAAACTATGAAACCTAAGAACTCCATTCTGTATCGTTCAAATAAAAAAGGCAAGATCTTCTTTCAGAAGGCCTCACATTCACACTCAAAAATAGTGAGTAGTTTTTTTAAAATGTCCTATACATGTGTGCAAGTCAAAGAAAGGATGCTACCTATATGTCTATTTTTTGTAGTGCCACATCCCTGTTCATGTAATATTGTTTCCTACAGTTAGTTTTCAGTTTTTTTCCAAAGAGTTCTAGATCTCCCCAATCACTGGGCCACTAGCATTTCTTTTCAAAGACTATTCCACAGCCCAAAAGTTCTTATTTAGTAGAATTTTTTTAGATATAGTTTAATTTTCCATTATGAATTTTATCACATTGTTCCTAGCAATGTTAAAGTGTTATAATTAAATTAATTCTGTATTCATACTCTTCAAATAATTTTTAGATTTGTGTATCAAATCTTCATTGCCTGTGAAAATATATTTATAAAAAGCAGCACATATATTTATAAAAAAGGAACCAGCAGGCATCGCAAGGACACATGGGGAGCAGATCACGGCTTTGTCCCGGGCCCCAGCCTTGCAC
The DNA here is from genome assembly GCF_000455745.1 of Alligator sinensis. Lineage (NCBI taxonomy): Eukaryota > Metazoa > Chordata > Crocodylia > Alligatoridae > Alligator > Alligator sinensis. The sequence goes on from NW_005843524.1 coordinate 44,668, forward strand.
TGTCATGATCCTGGCCTTGGTCTCAGCCCTGCCTGCCTGTCCCATACTGGATGCCCACCTGTGGCCCCATCCCATCTGCCCAGCCAACTGTGACCTGCCCACAGTGGTCCCTCCCCACCCACCTGCTCCATCAGATGCCCTGATGGTAGATGCAGGGCAGACAGGCCTGGGACTGGATAAGATCAGATAGTGTCACCTCGCATCCCACCCAGCTGTGCTGCGCAGCATAAACAGCCACACGGGAGGGACCGAGGCCAGGTCAGCACTTCCCTCCCCCCTGACCCTGAACAGCTTACCAAAACTCCTTAAGTGGCCTCCAGCCCAAATAATTGCCCACCCCCAAGATACACTACATCCACAACATTCTCTCCATCCACCCAAGTAGTTACTTTGTCAAAGAAGGAAATCAAGCTTGTCTGACACTATTTGTTTTTCAGTAATCCATACTGGCTGCTTACGATCAGCCTTTCCTACTCCAGATGTTTGCAAATGGCCTTCCTTAGGATACGTTCCAGTAACTTAACTTCCCAGGTATTGAAAAAGTAACTTTCCAGGTATTTTCCATTTATGGAAAGCAAAACTGCATCGCACTGTTCTCTGGGCATATCATTGTGGCAAGATCAAAACCACACGTTAGTGCTTGTCAGATGAGAGACAAAGAAGACAGTGCATGAACTACATCAACCACCCTCCTTGACCCCAGCTCCAGCTTGTTACAGACCTACTGATACGCCTTGTTTTGAAGCCCAGTGACAGTCCTTTACTTTCACAGCCCACTTTCCTTGGGACAATTAACCTGTTGCTTCTCTAATTCTCAGCCTTCTATCCTACTTCATGCTCTCCTTGGCTTTGGTCCAGCTTCCTATTGCAAATCCTACCCTTACCACCACTACCACCCCAGTCATTTCTTGATGCGGCTTTTCAACAGCCCATTAATGTCTGTGAATAAATTTTATCTTGACTATAGTATCTCTCTGAAAGGGATTTAAACTCTTCAACCTACAAACTATTACTTGTGTTTACAACATTCCATGCATAGCATTTCAGAAACATGAATTAAAATGCTGATTGTAAAATCATTTGTGCTTTTAACTTAGAATGCTGAAAACAAGCTGTTTTCTCCATAAATGAATGTTCACTAAAATTAAGTAAAATGTCCTTAGAGAGGCAACTGACAAGGCAGGAATTCAATTTACACAAGCAAAAAAAAGAAAGTTTCACCAAATGTCCTGTTTACAAAATTAGCTCCTTTCCCATTTTTTAAATTCTCGTGTTACATCGAAATCCATGAATCTCAGTAAAAAACAACAACATTATTTGTAGTTAGCAAGAGTAACACATTTAATAGTTATTCAGTGTGGCATCTCTTTAAATAAAAACAAATAATTATAAGCAAGTCAATCCCAAATATCAAGAAATAGTTTGAAAGGACTCTTTAAATTCCCGTAATCTGACCTCATCCAAAATCAGCATAATCTTTAAAGGGAACTATTTAAAGCCAATTTGTTAGCCTGGTGTGTGAGAAAGAGACTAAACTAAAATGCAACTAGTTTCCCTACTTATCAAAAATTGCTTCTTTAATTCAAAGAATTCTGCTTTCCCAACTTGTACAATGTAAGCACTTCTCTCTATGGACCAGATCTGAGGTAATTACTGCTTTAGCAAGTTACAGAATATTTCCTTCCATTTGAGAGGTGCTCAAATGTTCTGTTCATTTTAAAAGAAAAAAAGAAAAAAAAAGCCTGTTTGGCACCTTCCTATTTTACACTGCCAGCTTGTAGATCTAAACAAATCACAGTGAATTATGAGTCATTATTTAGTATCACTTCTAAAAGTGATGTTAGCTTCCAATATAAACAAATGGTAGGAGGACAATATGTTTAAATCACAGCTTGTAGCATTAGGCTGCACTGTCCCTGCACACACCATCTCCCAAATAGACAAGTGCTAGCCATGCACAGATTATCTTCCAACCCAGAAGCAGACTAGCTGGGCTAACATTCAGTACACTGCTGTCAGGTCTCAAACATAGAAATTCCTCCATTACCACATTTAATTGAATTTCTGGTTGTCTGAAAACAGAAGGCTAATGCCTAGCTTCCTGATGATACATGGGAGAAGTTCTCCAAGTTTTACCTCTACATTTCCATCCAGCTCTGTACAGCGCGTAAAGTTTGCTTTGACCAAGAGGAAAACTTAGAGCAAAATGTGGCAAACATTAGTCTCTTGGTATGCACATAGACAGGTACCAAATTTCAAAAAGCAACTAAGGAGGAACTAGAGGATTTTACAGTAGTTCATCAATATATACATACACATATATATACATATATATGTGTGTGTGTGTGTGTGTGTGTGTGTATATATATATATATATATGACTTGATATAATTAGCAAACAATACAAGTGCATAAAGTACAAATAAAAAAAACAGAAAAGAACTCTACCAGAACAGCTTTGGTACATTTTACCTATAATTCATATAACTAATTACAACTGCAAAGTACAATTAAGCTCAGAAAATGAACCAGAGGCTGAAACACGGCTGATGAAACAACTCTATTGAGCTCTTTCCTCCCACCTTCTACCCAAATCTGTTTCTAAAGCAAAACTGTGCCACGGCTCATTAAACAAAGTTGATACATACTTGTGGATGTAAAAGAGTGGAAGGCAGATGAACTGAATTCAGAACTGTTGGTTTGTACAAGGCCTACACTCCTGTCAAACCAACCCAGCAACCCATAGATTTTTAGCATGTTCAGATACAAGTTTTTGACCAAACCTAATAAAACAGGTTGTGAACAGCAGGTTGAAAGCAACATATCAAAAGCTGAAAGCAGACTCAAGAGAGACCAGTGCTTGCACAGTTAGACCAGGGACTCAAAAATACTCTTCCTCTGACAAATATATCTGCACATATATTACTGTACATATGGAAAAGCTCATGCTTACAAAGTAAATTACAAAGGGCAACCTCATTATAACAAATTCCTATCGTTAACAATCTTAATAGCAGGAATAATTTTTTATAAGGATGATGCAGAAAACTGACAAACACTATTAGCTCAAACACCCCCTTTATATGAACTTTTTTCTCCCAGTCCTATGGAGGTTCATTATAATCAGGTTGTACTGTTTGTGCTTCGTCATTGTTGTATAATACATTTTTCCCCCATTTTGCCCATGCTTTCCTTTTTGTCTTGAAAAGAAATGGAAAACGACCAAACATAATCCTGGCTACACACCCAGCTTAAATGGCTGACATAAGTAAAACTGACCCAAACAGGCTGAATAATAATCCATACTCGGACAGGGAGGTTAGAAAGTGTGAGAAACCAGCACTGCAGTCCATGCTCGAGCAGGAGGAATGTTCTGCTTTACCAAGTTTTGTGTTACCTTGGTCTTACTGTACTTGATCCATCTTTTAAATCAGAGTTGTCCAACTTCTAAGCAGGTGGGAGGCATGCCGCATGGGCCACACTAGCAGGGGCTGCCCTAGTGGGGCCCACAGTGCCCTGGGTTCAACGCACCATATGCCTTCTTCCCCCATCCACATCCCACCTCACCCTAAATTCCCCAAATGTGAGCTACCCCACTAAATCGCACCTCTGAAGCACCTTAATCATGGGTTCCCCCAGGGTAGCGCTGCAGGCTGTGCAGTGCTGTACAACCCAGTTCACTGCAAGCTGCCCAGCTCCCTGGGGTGGAAGAAAGGAAGCCAGAGGGAGCCGTGGACCCAGGCTACCTGTACAACAAGAGCAATGGGGGAAGCAATGCCCAGGTGGGAACCTGGGGGTGGCAATTTTACCCCTTCTGGGTCACATGTGTCCTGCTTTAGTTCTCACAAAATATAATGTAGTTAAAAGAAAATGGGTGTAAGAGGCATCATAAAAACAACTAAGCTGTTGTTGTTTTGCATAGTGAAAACATTTTCCTTAATCTGATGCTTAATTTGAAGTTGTTACTTTTAAAGGCAAACATGGCATTCTTTCTAAACTGTACAGTGGTACATACAACAACTTTGCAATGGTAGCATTATGTAACTGAGACAATGCATGCTGAACACAGGGAAGAAATAAACTCATATCTACTGAAATGACTAAAAACCCTAACTTTATGCCTGATAGCTTGTGGATATGACCTGCAATTTTGAATTATTAATATTAAAACAGTATATATTAGTCAAGCCAAAACCTAAAGTCACCAAACAGCCTGAAGGTGGTTTTGAAAGAGGATGGAGCTAGATTGTTGTCAGTGGTGGCAGATGACAGAACTAGGAGCAACAGTCTCAAGTTGCAGCAAGGGAAGTTTAGGTTAGATATTAGGAAAAACTCTCACTAGGAGGGAAGTAAAGCACTGAAACAGGTTACCCCGGGAGGTGGTAGAAGTTCCATCCTTGGGGGTTTTCAAGACCCGGCTAGACAGACAAAGCTTTGACTGGGATGAGCTAGTTGGGGCTGGTCCTGTTTTGAGCAGGGGGTTGGACTAGATGACCTCTTGAGGTCCCTTCCAACCCTAACTTTCTATGATTCTATGATCCCTTCACCACTAAGATTTAAAAGCTATGTAATAAATCAGTTTTACCTTCACAATTGTAATTGACTAGATAGTTGCACAGCCTAACCTCTACAGTGTATCATCCCTTTAGCTGGTTTGCTCTAAAGAGCAGATTTTAAGGACATGCAGAAGACCAGAGTTAATAAAACTTAATTTAAAAATAAAAAACTGAAATCATATTTTAAATACATTTTTCTTTTTTAATTTAACAACTAACCTGTATTAGGGCCTAAACTTTAATGCATAAATATTAAGCCATACATATTTGTTGCTGAAGTTCTAAAAAAAAACACAACATACCCTTGAACTGGGAAACGCACCTGCAATGAGATTTGTTTAAACACTAAACTTCCTTTTTCCAACAGTAGCCTCTTCTGTAAGTGCCAGGAGAACAATATCTTCATTCTGCTTTATTTAAGTAGTTCAGTTGACAGGCTAATTCATTCAAAACTGAGAAACCACCTGAGAGTTGAAAAGGCAAGGAAGCTTTTTTTCCCCTCTTCTAATCTATGACCTAGGTGTGAAAAGAGGGGACCTACTTTTCTAGCATCTTAAGAGAGTAACCAAGAACAATCAGTTCAGTTCTTTCACTACAGAGAATACCTTCTTCGTTTAATAAATCCGTTTTAAAAAGCAAAACACACTGAGAAGTGGTGGAACCTTTCTCATGCATCAAACACATTTATGGTAATTTTATTTAACAATCATAATAATGCTACTTTTGTGAATTTTAATTTAACCCCATCTTCAAGCAAACCTCAACACAAATCATGAATAAAATAAGTAGTATATAATTATTCTTCTTGGTACATGGTGGACATGTCTATATGTGTGCTTTACTGCAGGGTTGACTAATTAGCTCAACAGAAAAGTGTCACTGTTTACACATGCCCCAGTATATGGGCACGGTAGATCAATTAACTGCACCTTAAGATAGTACTGTTAGGGAGAGCACTATCTTACAGCGCAGTTGCTTACTCTGCCAAAGTGCACAGGTAGATGGTGACCAAGGCTAGCTGGGGCATGAGGGTGCAAAAGTGTGGAGTCTGCCTGCTGCCCAGCCCCTCACTTGAGCACCTTGTGCCCCAGCCAGACCCTCTGTCACCCACTGTTGGCACCCAGAGCCCAGGGCTGACACCCCCTCCCCCCAAAGCACCCTGCCAGCCTGGGGCTGCTGTGCCCCGGCTCAAACCACTGTGGTCCTGGGTGCAACATCTGCATGCGTGTCTTGGGCCACACAGTTTGAGCATCTACATGTGCTACTGAGGCACCGAGATAAACTGGTGAAAACTGTGCCAGAGTTTATCGCATCAACTTAATGGCACATGCAGATGCACCCTGTGTGGGCTACCGTAATTCTCCATCCCTCGAGATCAACAGCAAGGTGGACAGACACTTGACTGGGATGGTTTAGTCAGGGATGATCCTGCCTTGAACAGGGGGCTGACTAGATGGCTTTAAGATGTACCTTCCAGTCCTACTTTCCTATGATCTTATTCACTATTTTCTACCATAAAAATAAAATCTAAAACTAAAACTTAAAATCTAAAATAAAAGAATTAATTGATGTATTTTAAGGCACACAACTGCTTAAATAAACTGCAGGCAATGTATAATGAAAAACAGAATGTCTCGTTTAGTAAATTGGTTACATTGATAAATAGAGCTTATGAGAAAAATAAAACTGCAAACACAATACAAAATTAAAATGCATTTGAATCAAAATTTCCTGTTGATGAAGTAGATCATGACTGAAATCAGCAATTTCAATAAATCCGCCCTGTGAACAATACAAACATTGAGGAAGAAATTAAAACAGCTATTTTTTTTATTTTTTTAAATTTGACAGTAGTTTCTAATTCACCTTTAATAATTCAATTTTCACTTCTAATTTCATGACTCACATCTGTATTCAATGTAAAACATTTTTATAATTAAACTAATTTAGTTTAAAACATTTAATTACAATATATTTAAAGCTCACTGAAGAAAGTATTTGCTGAAGAATCAGCCTTAATACGTGCAAGTCAAAACCTTTTTTTCTTCCTCATCCTACAGCTGTCATTGCTGGACCCATCCTTTAATTTGTCAGAAATCAGCAATTGTAAAGCATCATGCCAAAGCCTTAATGATAAAAGGAGGTATGCATGTGGAGCCCATCAGAATAGCCAGTTATGTCTTCCTTCAGGTCTCCAGTAAGGAAACTGGCCATAGATTCCAGAAATCAGTTAGTTAGAGGGGGCAAAATACGTACACAGACATGCACACAAGAAACAGAGCTAGTGGCAAGGACAGGAAAAGACTCTAATAGAGACCTTGATTCAGTGATGCTAGACAGTCTTGTATTGCTCAAAGAAAGGGCCTAAGGAGTCAGCAGAGATTTGCCAGTGAGAAAAAAAAATAGCTCACACCATTCACAGATAACACTACTTTTGGCGTTGGCCCAAATGGCAACTTCTCAGACCATAAGGTTGACCAGTAAATGGGAAACAAGTAAATAAAAATGTCAAAGGAAAAACAGAATCAAACTCCTGAAAAGAGGCTTTGGTGGAGGCTAAAAGGAGACTCTAAGCTGGAGGATACAGACCATTTGTTTTCAACATCGCCTTTCCTTATCATCTCCCAACCAAGTCTTCCAACCTACACAACATTACACTGACATTTTAATACTCATTTCTAAACAAATCATAGCTAACTGTAAAACTAAGTAATACCCAAAATCACTCTGTCAGCCAGCATCATACTTCAGCTAACACTGAACTCCCAGAGAGCTTTATTCTGTAAAGATGAATAACACGTCTCTTTGTCTCTTCACTAACCATTTGTCTATTACTTAAAAAAAATTAAGAAGTATTTCTTAATCATTTTATATTGCTATTAAAAACTTGAACCACACACCTAAAGGTGGTTGTTACTGTGTTGTGTTAGCCAAATCAGCCATCTCCATATCCACAGATTTCCATTCACAGTTGAAAGGATACACCAGAAGTTCCCAACCACCGGGCTGTGGCCCAGTACTGGGCCATGAAGAGTTGGCCAACAGGTCGTGGCACAAGCCCCCCACATGGACCCTCATCTGTTCACCTGAGTGAGTGGCAGCCATGTGCTGGGTGGTGAGGCAGCCCTGGGACGGAGACAGCCAGCTCTGTGTGCCCCATCCCACACCCGTGCTGGTCCGCAAAAAAAAAAAAAAAAAAAAAGTTTGGGAACCACCGGGATACATAGACACTTAATATGAGGTTACACTGTTTTGTAACTACATGTACTTGTATTTGTAGTTTAGCTTCAAAGTGACTGCAATAGATTTATTAATTACTCCTATCAAGAGATCTGACACACTGAAATATCACAAAATCATTGCTTGACACTGACTCCTTAGCCAGTTGTCACCCTGTCGCCAACTTCACCTTTTGGGGGAGAAGGTTACAGAACAGCTCCAGCCCATCTAGATAACTATGATTAACAAAGTTCAGCCCCCTCTTGTCAGTCAGGTTCACAGCCTGGGGGTGCTCCTGGATCTTCTGCTGTACCTGGATCTTCAAGGGACAATGGTGGCTAAGAGTGCCTTTCAAAACTGCAAACACTTCCTTCAGTTTCAGATCTGCCCTCTCCAGCATCATCAACGCCTTTATCACTTCAAGGTTGGACTACTGCAATGTGTTCTACGTGGGGCTGCCCTTGCAAACCAGCCAGAATCTGCAGCTGGTGCAGACCACAGTGGTCCACCTTCTGACGGAGCTGAGTCACCAGAAGCACATAACTCCAGTACTCCAGAGTCTGCACTGGCTCCCAACAGCTTTCTAAGAACAATTCAAGGTGCTGGTTTTGACTAATAAGACCGTAAATGATCTGGGCCCTACATACCTAAGGGATGGCCTTCCTTATATCCCATTGTGATCCTTAAGGTCAGCCAAGAACAACCTCCTCCAAGTACCATCAACGCACAAAATCTTCTTAGCAAACACTTGTAGGAAGCTGTTCTCTGAAGATACCTTGCAGCTCTGGACCTCTCTCCTTCTAGAGACCCTCCAGACCCCAAGCCTGGACATCTTTCAAAAGCACTGTAAGACCTATCTATCTGGGCAGGCATTTAGGAAAAAAATGGACTGGGTTTAGTGGGCTTCTGCTGTGTTTTCTCCTCTTCTGTAAGCATTTTCACAGTTTATAAATTTATACTGTTCTCCGGATGTAAGCTACGCAAAGCCTCTGCTGGGAATGGTGGCATATAAATCAAGTAAATAAACAAATGCCTCTTGTAGGTGATATAATATTTTTAGAGGCTATGGTGGTCTAATGAATTTACCCCATTCAGACCAAATCAGAGAAAAGAAAATGACACATACAAACACAACTCTTAAATTTTGTCATGTATATGATGTAATAGCTGGAAAAATAATAAGCTCTTTCCTACTGCATGACTCAGTCCAAAATGCATATGTACATCTTACTATGTATTTAATGGTGTTGCTGTGCTAGATAGTGCAACATCTTGAAAACTGAAGCCTTAACAATAAGGATTTTTGAACCATGAAGTAAGCTGCATAATATAATTAAACTTAAAATAAAGCATATTTATTAAAGCCACAGATACAGAAGAGTTTACTAGTAAATTAAAAGTATGTTTTTATTTTATGTACTACAGTTTTTATGGCTTAAAGACAGTACAAACTGGATACAGTGAGACTTCACACACAAATTTAAATTTTTAAAGCTTTTGCTCATCCACAAAGCACACCTCAATGCTACACAACACCTTAGAAAAAGAAATAAAGAATTTCTGGATACAGCAAAGGGAAACCTACACAAGAAAAATACAGTTATTGAATTTAGAGTATGATTAATACAGAAGAACTAATGGCACTACACTCAAGAGAAGCACAGTTTGATCCTCTAAGGTTTCACGAACTTCAGCGTACTTCTCATTTGATGGACACCTGGAGCAGCCCTAAAAAGATCAAGTACTTCAAAGAGAAGAGTTCTATTTGCTTTCAGCAGAACCCTAGCTTTACAGAAGCCATCTCCCATCAAAGTACAGAGTAGGCTCAAAACTACAACATGGCGTGAGATCACCATATAATCAGTCTTTTTTGCTGACAAAAGTGCTCAGCTTACATTATAAACTTTTAAGGACCAGCTCTGCCATTTATAATGTTAACAAAGTACATCAGCCATTCAGAGGGGATCGACGACAGCCACTTCCATGTAGTGATCCCTGGTAACATCTCTGATGGCCAAGAGCTCCCAAATAGACAAAAACACCAAAGCACACGAAGATAAAGATGTGGACACTGTTTGTCATTCGAAAGAAGCCATTCAGGAAAAAAAAATCAGGTGCCATGGTTTGCATCCAGTTACTGGAATGATTGGCAGAAAATAGCATTGTCTGTCCACACACATCAGGGTAGTACATAGTAGCCACTGCATAGGCTGTTCTACCATTAACTTGGAAAAACCCCACTGTCTTCCCATAAATAAATTCAAAACTGTTGGAGAGGCCACAAAAACCTTAACCACAGTTTTATGAAGTGAATTGCTTGTTCTCCTTCCCCTGTGCTCTCTGAACCCTAACATCACTGTGTGTGCAAGCGTAGTAAGTTTCTTGACCCTTGCCACAGCCTTATATGATATTTAGCTGCTCATATCTTTCCCAAATGGACTGACAAGCGATTAATTAGGCAGTGTCCTGTGTATCAATGAACAAGTGCAGTGCCCAGCTACATAAGGAAAACATGCTATTTGTGTGGCTGCAGTTCAACTGTGAATGTATCTATACCACACACCGCAACGCATGGCTGGATGCTGTAGGTAGTTTGGGTACAGAAGCAGTACAGAATGGCAGTAAACTCTCTAAACAGACTTCTCAACAGGGTAAATGAGCCAATGTGGAGCTCCATGCTGCTCTGACTTCGCTGTTTGATATTGAAGCTGGCTTATTTAAAGTTAGATTGACTGTCCTCACACTGCAGTGAAGTGGCCTATGTAGACAAACTCTGTTTATTATAAGATCAGATAAATGTCACAACCTGGTTAAATAAAAATAATCAATGGGATGGGAAGAGGCTAGGAAACCTTCACTGAATGCTTACAGTTTTTTTATGTATTATATTACATTTTTCTAAAGGAAATTAACACCATAGGCCTACTTAGCCTAGTGCACCATTTCCCACATCGATAGAGTGGATACTAAGATTGCTTATGCATCTTATAAATGCAGAGTGGATGCTTAGTCAGGGCCTATCCTGCCTGCCCTTTCCCACACACTAGCTTCCAGGCCTAGTCTGTCCTAATTCGGAGGTTGCACCCTTAACTATCATGTTTAATACCTATGGATGGATTTATTCTCCATGAATTTGTCAGATCCCCTTTTGAACCTTATCAAATGACCAAAATCCACTATAGCTTGTGGCAGTGAGATCTTTTCAAATGTATTTCAACCTCTGGCAGAATAAAATAGGTAGAAAAAATTAAGCCTGTAAGTATATAGTTATCTTTTCTTAGGAGGGACCATCAAAACAATCTTGAGAACATTATGCTCGGGTCAAACTGCAGTTACAGATAGTGTTAAATATTTTTTAAACATAACAAAAAAGTGCTTAGCTTTAAAAATAGCATATAGCTAGTTTCCTGAACGTTTTCAACTCAGCCTTCCTTCTATATCTTCACATCTAAATCGGGTTTAAGGGTACTAACTAACAGGAGCGACATTTGTTGCACAATCAGCCCCCTGGAAGCACACTACAGCTGCGCCGTGACAGAAGCACACAGCTCCAGAGCACTTTAAAAGTGCCCAATCATGCAACAAATTAACCTTCATCTAATGAGGGTTCAAATGAAGATGCTACAAAGTGAACCGCCTTCATTAACTTTCGTCAGTCACTGCATGCGATGAGGGCTGGGCTGATGCAGCCCCAGTGCTGTTTGCAGGATGGGAGTGGGGAGAAGAGAGGAGAGGGAACTCCCGGCTAGGGTTTGCCCAGCCTGATCTGGGCTGGGAAGGCAGATGGATTGGAGCCCCCCTGTCTTGTGTCACCCCCCTCCAGCCCTCTTCCCATCAAGCTCAGCCTGGGCAAACCTCAGCCTAGAGCCCAATCCCTTCCCTTCTCCCCCCTCCCATCCTGCAGACAGCGGGAGAGTTGGGGGGAGGGGGGAGCTAAAGGAGAGAGGCTGCAGGCAGGCAGCCTTTCTCTGGATCAGCTCCAAAGCGGAGTTTGATTCCCACCCATCCCCAAACAGCAAACATTTGAGGGTGGGGGGGTCACTAACTCACAGTGCTTTCTGTTAAGTGCCATGAGTTAGATCAGGGAGCTGCACATCTGTCAGTGCTCTCAATATTGCTGAATGCTCTGTGTAACATAGGGGTGGGCAAAATATGGCCTGCGGGCTGGATCCGGCCCATGAGGCTGTTCTATCCAGCCTGCGGGGCCCCTAAAAAAATTTAGAAAATTAAAATTTATCTGTCCTTGGTTCCTGTCAAAGATGACAGGAAACAAGGGCAGTAGGACCCAGGGGAAGCCCTGAAGAGCTCCTTCAACAGCAGGGCCTGCCTGGCCCCGCCCCCCCCCTGCTGGTAGCCCCAGCAGGGGCTTCTGGACTGGGACCATGCGACTGCCCTGGCGCAGGAATCTCAGGTAAGGGGGGGGAAGGGCAGGGAACCAGCAGTGCTGAGCATGGGGAAAAGCTGCCCCTCCCCCTTCCCCGTGGTTGGTGCTCCCTGCTGCAGCTGCTTGCAGCCCACACGGGGCTGTCCTGAGCAGGCACAGGCAGCCCCATGTGGGCTGCAAGCA